>NW_021319368.1:108603-146014 GCF_001605985.2 Dendrobium catenatum | reverse complement strand
TGAATTTGAACATTGCATGCATCTTATATCCCTAGGAAGAGGCATTTTCCCCCAAATAGATTAGTGAACTCATTTCTAGGGGTAAGGTGTTACTCTTGTGGCATCCTATTAAACATTATGTACACTTGCACTTTATACTATAGAGCACATCTAATTTAAAGGCTCAAACTATTACCATCATAGCATATCATGAATAACATTAATTTTGCAAAGCATAAGGTGGGACCCAAACTCACTTGGGTTCCCTAATCAAACTTTTGAATGACTTTGTTAGAATGCACACACAAGAAGTCCAATAAGTCCATGTGATATATGGACAGTGGCTGCACAAGACACATGACTGGTGACTTGAAAAAGTTCATCATGCTGGAGGCCAGGAGCAAAAGAAAGGTGATATTAGAAGATAATAGCACTAAAAAAGTTGTTTGTTTAGGTATAATTATTAAAACTAATGGCTTTATTTTTAAAAATGTGCTTTATGTAGAATGGTTAAAGCATAATCTATTTAACATTAGTTAACTATGCAATAAAGGTTTTAATTTAAAATTTCTTTTATAAAAAATTTTAATTATTTTATATAAAAAAAATTTTTGAAAGGAAAAAAGAATTAATACTCTATTTATTCTTGATTTGGATTGTAGTGATACTTCTAATAATATTTGCTGCTTGAAAACTATTATGGATGAATATTGGCTATGGCATAAGAAGTCATGTCATGTTATTATAAAAACCCTTAGGAAATAACCCAAAAGGATTTAGTTAGAGGCATTCCCAAGTTAGAGTTCACTAAGAATCATCAATATGATGCCTATCAATTATGGAAACAAATAAGATCTTTATTCCATTCAATTAAAGAAATTATGACCACCAAACTACTAGAAATTGTTCAAATGGACTTATTCAGACTCATAAGTATAACTAGTATAGGTGATAAGAGCTTTGTAATTGTGATTGTAGATGACTACTCTAGATTCATATGGGTTAGATTCTAAATATATAAGAGTGGGTCATTTTATGAGTTCAAGATTTTCTCTACTTGTATTCAAAGAAAGTTAGGCTGTTTGATTTCTACAATTCATAGTGATAATGATGGAGAGTTTGAGCATGAAAGCTTAAATTAATTTATAAAGAATTTTGGATTAATCACAATTTCTTTCCCCTTGGTACCACAATAGATTGACATAGCTTAGGTAATAGGATTTTGATAGAGGTAGCTAGGCTAATTTTAGGAGAGTATACTTTACCTAGATATTTTTTGGTAGAGGCAGGAAATACTATCTACTATGGGTTGAATAGGGTAAACATTAGGTTAAAGCTTAATAAGATACCCTATGAACTACTTAAGGGTAGGATACCAAACTTATCCCAACTACATACTCTGGCTAAGAATGCTTTGTACTTGTGAATTGTAAATCTCATTTAAGGATGTTTGTTTCTAAGATAGATGGAGTATTCTTAAGGTATTTTTAATAGATAAAGCCTATAAGATCTTCAACAAAAGAACCTTAGTTGTAGATGAATCTACCCATGTGGAATTTATGAGTAGATAGACATGTTGAGCCTAAGATAGAGGATGACGATGAGGTTCAGATTTGATGGGGTGTGTGAATTATGATGGGCTTTTGTGACTTTTTAAGACTGATTCTATCTGAGCTTAGCTAAATGTGGCATGTAAGATTGAAATATGATTACATTTTCTTTGATAAGTTAATAATTTAATAAAAATACACTGTTTATTCTAATTGTAAAAATTATCCTACAAAAATTAAAATGATGTTTTTAAGTTCCAATCATTGAATAGAAATAACTAGTATAGTTTATACAATTCTAATAAAATATTTTGGATTGATGTATGTAAATATCATTCTTTTTCTATTGAGACTCTTAATTCTAGGTGTGGATTGGAGCATATGCATCTCTAGATCTCTATTGAGCTTGTAAGGGTGAAAAGTATATCTGCTAACTTCCCACAATTTTATTAACTCCATAGAACATAGAATATTCAAACATCATATTGCTAGGATTGCAAACATTTTATTTTAATACACTTGATTGTTCTTGCATTCCTTTTTTCTAGAAAAAACTCATGGAGGGGCCTAAGCGTTAATAAAAAAAGAAGTTGCAAGGTCCTTATGGGTAACCTTCAGCTCACTACTACTCTTTTTTTTTTTTTAAGAAAAGCTAAAAAACTTTTTATTAAATAAATAAAAAACAGTCAAACTACTTACAAGAATCCGACTCCTCCTTTAACAAAGAAATAAAAGAAGGAGGGATATTCCCAAAAGTAACATCTTCCCAATCAAACGAGCTAAAACAAGCTAAATTAGCACAAAAATCAGCTAACTTATTGCATTCTCTACTAACACAGTTAAAAATAACAAAATCAAAATCTTTAATAAAAGAAATTTCAGAAGAATTATTACCACCATTCTTCACCAGCTCCTTGAAGTAATTAATCACATTCATGTTATCCCCTTCATAAATGAGACCTCTATATTCAAGCATCCACTCCTTAATCACTTGCTTTATTGTAAGAATAGCTTGGTGTTCCACTGCAGCTGAATCCCAATGAATAATAGGTCTTCCAAAAGCTAATAAAAGACTTCCAAAGTGATCTCTAAATACCACTCTGATACCTGCCTTGTAAGAATTGTGGATAGCCGCATCTATATTTACTTTAATCCAATCAGATGGAGGAGAATGCCAAGAGTTCAGCAACCTATGAGGTTGATTAGCATCCTCAATACCCGAAGAATTGCAGCTTAAATCATTAAAAGCCACCGAGCTACAGATAGCTTTCGTAGCTGTCATGACTGAGCTATATTTCCTTCCCTCATGAACATATAAATTTCTTGCTTTCCATGAATGGAATATGGAAATACAAAGTAAACTCTTCATCCAAGCATTTTGAGAGTCCAACCAAGAGAAACAAGTTTCCAATGAGAAGAAATTAGGAATGTCAAAACCCCATTTCTTCAAAACTGACATTACCTCTTTCACTTTATTGCACCCAAAAATGACATGTTCAATGTTTTACACTTCTTCACAACCTCTAGGACATTTATCATATCCTTGTAACCTTATCTAGCATAAAAATTGATAAGTTGGTATTGCATTCTTTAGCAGTCTCCACCAGAATAACTTGACTCTTTGGTTCAACTTTATTTTCTTGAATATGTTCCAGGTTTTGTCCTCTGTTTTTTCAGAAATAGTGGCTTCAGCTGCAAGAGCTATAATAGATTTGCCCAAAAGTTTATACATAATCTCAACTTTATCTTCACCATTTCTAATCTCAGTGGAAAAGATAAGATCAATAAGACCATCCCCAAAGAACTCTTTTAGATTCACCGTGTTCTAATTACCGTCATTTAAGAAATTTTCAACCATGATGCAGCTTCCTTCCGTGATGTTGACAAAAGTTGGCCAGTTGATAAAGCTTTTGTCTAAAACCTAAACATCTTCAAATGCATTGATATTCTTTCCATTCCCCACAGTCCATCTAATAATAGGCTTCAAGAATTTGTTTCCATTGCATAACAATCTCCAAGAAACAAATCCGTTTTTGTTGGTTGGTTGTCCTTCCATGAATCTTCCATACTTCGGAAACAAAAGCTTGTGCAAAAGAGATTCTTCATTTTGAATATATCTCCAAGCTAATTTAGCCCTCAAAGGACCTACATGCTTAGAGCAAGAATTGATGCCAAGTCCACCCCAATTTCTCGGTCTGCACATAAGATCCCAACTAACATAATGCAGGCCTGCATTGCCATCACGCTTCCTCCATATGAATTCCCTGCAAATTTTATCAATTTCATACAGAACTTTCTTAGGAACCATAGAAATGGTAGAGTGGAAAATTGGGTATGTCAGTAACACTAATTTTACCAAGGTTATTCTCCCGGCTAATGAGAATAGCTTACCACCCCAAACACCAAGCATACTCATAGTTTTATCTAATAAAAATTGAAAGTCAGCTTTATGAATCCTTCTTAGCACCACCTTGACTCCCAAATAACATAATTCTTTAATCTCTCTCAAATTCATGATTCTACAAATCCTCCTTCTCCTTCTATTCTTCACCGAGAGTCCAAAGAGGACTCCAGATTTTCCACATTCACTTTTGTCCTGTCCATCCGCAGAAGCCCATAAGAATCCCTTTGATAACTTTGATCGATTTGACTTGAGCATTAGAGAATATAATAATGTCATCAGCATACAGTAAATGGGAAATTTTAGGCCCATTATTAGAAACTTCAACTCCTATAGAACTCCCTCTAAAACTGAGAACATTAGTAATAAGTTGAGCACACATAACAAATAAAAAAGGGATAGAGGGCATCCTTGCCGGAATCCACTTTTGGCTTCTATCCACTTAGAATAAGAACCATTAATGAGAAGAGAGATCTTAAATCCCGTTACACATTCAACTATCAAATTAGAAAACATGATAGGAAATTTAAAGTATTCTAAAACTTTTACCAAAGTTTTCTATCCCATGGAGTCATAAGCTTGCTCAATATCTATTTTGGAAGAAGCCATTCCCTTGGAAGACTTGGAATGTTTAAATCTATGAAAAACTTCCTGTGCTACTATAATGTGATCAGAGAGAGATCTTCCTTTCAAAAAAGCTCCTTGTTCCAACGAAATGATTTTTGGAATTATCAATAAGATTATATTGAGAATCATTTTAGCCACTATTTTATAGACCGAATTACATAAGCTAATTGGTCTATAATTAGAAGGAAAAATCGGATTCTTCACCTTAGGAATCAACACAATATTAGTGGCTTTCCAATTTTCATTCATTTTACCATGCTTGAAGAAATGATTAATAGCTTCCCAAAGATCAATTTTGATAATATTCCGATAATGCCTAAAAAGGAATAAGACATACCATCCTTTCCAGGAGCAATGTTCCTCCCTAGTTTTTTTGATCACTTCTTCTAATTCTTTAAACGAAAAATCCTTGTTAAGAACTTTTCTACCTTCATCATTCAACGATGCAATGGAATCAGGCCAGTTATCCAGAACACAATTCCTCCGCACCCAATTGTTGCTAAAATACCAAAAGATCACATCCTCTATCTGTTTTTGGTCTTAAGCCATTGCTGGTTGCTCATCCTTGATTTTATGAATAAAGTTTGTATTCCTCCTCCCACTAACATATGATTGAAAGAACTTAGAATTTGTGTCTCCATCCACCAACCACTTGACTTTTGCTCTTTGCTTCCACCATGAATCAAGTCTAGACATTACAGAATTTAAATCTTCCATCTTTGCCTTGAGTAACCAATGAACTTCTTCTGTGTTATTTCCTCTTTCAGATTCAAATTCCTGTAGTTTTAAAACTTCAGCTTTCAGATCTTTCTTGGATAGATTTAGAGCCTTGAACTTATTTTTACTCCAGTAATGTAAGTTCTTTAACGTCCTTTTAATTTTTTGATTTAAAACAAGAGGAGGATCACCCAATGTTTTCTTCTTCCAAGAATTCTTTACAACACCAACTAAAGCTGGTAAAGAGGTCCATACTTCTTCGAACATCAATACTTTTTTGCTAGGAGAATTGAATTTTAACAGATTTTGTAATATCGGACAGTGGTCCGAAGCCATCCTTGCCAAATGCCTCACCATTAGTCTATGAGAAGAGTTCAATGCCGCTGAATTGACCAGGCATCTATCCAGCTTTTCAAGAATTTTCTATGCACCTTTTTTATTATTGCTCCAAGTAAACTTTGGACCAACTTCCGCCACCTCATGCAAATCGTTGCATATAATAAAAGACTTCATTTCCTTCGGTCCCAAGCCAAAAACAAAGTCTCTTCCTCCCTTATTCTCTTCCTTAGACAATAAACAGTTGAAATCTCCCCTTAAAATCATAGGAAAATCATTAGTCAAATGATGCTCCAATCTCTCCCATAACCTCCTCTTGTAAATATACTAATTACCATAAATTGTAGCAATTCTCCAGGTGCCCCTATTGAACACATTAAGATCTCCAATAAGAAACTGGTTTGAAGATTCCAGCATATGAAAAGTGGCCATATCCTTTTTCCAAATAACAAGAATTCCTCCAAAGAGTCCTTCCGAAGGAACTTGACAGAAGTCCCAACCTTCTCCAACTAAGGAACTTATAATTTTTCCATCCACAACAGTGAGCTTAGTCTCAACTAAGCCAAGAAAGAAAACTCCAAATTCCTTAATGAAATCTTTTGCATAAAGAGAAGCTTTTACCTTCCTTGCTCCTCTACAGTTCCAGAAACCAATGGATGACATTAAAGTTTTAAGGGGAAGAGGTTCCCCGCCCTTGATTTTACCTCACCTTCCAATTTCCTGCTCCTTGTATTCATTTTGATAGGTCCTAAGCCTTTTAACTGCTTAGTCCCCTTCTTCCTTGTCTTGCTTGATTCTTCTTCTGATAAGTTAAAATTATCCTCTATAAGATCTCTGCTTGTACCTTCTTCATTTACTCCTTTAGAAGAAATCTCTGAGTTAACAATCACCACAGTTACTTTATCTGCATCTTCAATAATTTCACCCTCTTCCTCTAAGTTGATCAATGCATCAAATTGATTAGAATTATAGATTTTACCAACAGCTAATGAACAGCTATTAAATCTTTTTACTTTTTTTGGAATTTCCTTTTCTTCATCTTGATTGCTGGATACCAACAGCTCCTCTTTTGAATTTGTTATTACCTCTTTAAGATTTCTTTGGTTCCTGGAAAAAGGATCATATGAATTGACTTCACCATTAGTTTCTAGGACTTTCTTCTCTGGAACTTTCTGCCAAGTTCTGTTGCTTTGCAATTTGTAATTTCTACCTCCCTTCTTTCCATAGTTAACATGCACCCATGGGCCATATCCATCTTCATTGTCTTTCAGAGCATATTTTTCTACAAATTTTACATCTGAATTTCTGTTCAAAACTGCATTCTCTTTTTCAGTAGGCAATGTAGTAGATTTACTAAAAACCTGTCCAGGTACCTCCTTGCTCACTTGGCAGAATTTCTCCAAGTGTCCAATCTTCCCACATTTGAAGCAAATGATTGGTAGTTTTTCATAACATACTTTCTGATATAATTTCCCAACTGCTCCTTTTACCCAAACTCCTAGAGGTAGTTTGCCTTCAAGACTGATTCTAACACAAACTCTTGCATATTCACGCCTCCCCCATTGAAACATATTCTCATCGATCAAAAAAGGTACTCCAACCTTCGAAGCTATCCTGCAAACATTAATCCTGTCCCAACATTGCCAAGGGAAGTTTGGAAATCTAATCCAAATGGAAGTCGTAATCCCCTTTAGTGAAGAAGGATTAAATTCCGGTGACCATTTGTCCAAACCAATAATACAACCATTCACAAACCAAGGGCCATTATTTAAAATAGATTCTGTACCTTCTATTTCTTCAAACGAACAAAGAACCCATCCACCTCCTAGTAGAGTCATATGGAATCTACCAAATCGGTTCCATTGTTTCCTTAGTTCCGCATTAATAACTTGATACGGAACCATTTCGCCAAATACCTTGACGACCAAAGCCTTCTTCAGTCTACCAGGATTCTCCAACTCATTTTATTGATGAAGTTTAACGGCACCGTCTTCAGCAAATTCATTCCCATAATCAAAATCAACAATTTTGAAATTAGGCTTGGATTTCCATGCATTTACCACAGTTTTGATCGGTAGAGGGGGATATGCAGCTTCCAGATTTTCTTTATTAATACAATTGGCCAACATTGCTGATTCACATTCTCTAACCCTTTCTAGATCTTCATTCTTCTTGTGTTCTTCATCAACTTCTCCCCCTTTATTGGGAATAACTGAATCAATTTTTTTAATCAAAGGAGTACTAATCATTGCCATGTCCATCTTCATTCCAGAAGTTCTTCCATCACCCATTAAACAATCATTTTCCAGATCTCCCCTATCTTCACCGGTAGCAGCAATCTCGTAACAATAAGATTTCTTCTGAGAAATGTTTATATCATTGATCATAATACCTTTCCCTTTGCCGACACATTCAGAAATTATTTTTGGAGCTTGATAACCGCCTTCATTGATCACTAGAGGTTTAGCAGATTTAAACCTCAAATTAGCCTCTTTATCGAGCAGCTTATTAGCATCTCCAAAAGCTGGAGGCGAAACACCATTTTTATTTCGAGACAATAATTTGATCGAAGATGTAGCTGTGAAGCAACTATCACCGGCGCCAAAAGAAGTCCAGTGACCTTCCGTCACCATCAATGGTGGACGAAAATTGTGGGAAACCAAAATTTCAAAATCCCGTTGAAAACTATCTCACGCGAAAAGTGGAGCTTCTCTCTCTAGATTAGACAAAATTTATTAGCTCACTACTACTCAAAAGTGCTATAAAACAAATAAAAAATAAACCTACAAGGGCCAAAAGTCCCCTTTAAACAAAATTACAAAAAAGAAACTTAAAAATATGATAAGGCAGCCGGAAGCCAACACCCAAAAAATATAACTTAAAAATCAAAGTAGTTTGCCACTTCACCTGCACAAAGCAAAGGGCGCAACATAAAAAAATAATAATGCAAGGAGTAGTATAATAATAGTGCATATAGTTTAATAAATTAGAAGCAATATAAGAGGAAAATTAGAAAAATTGGAGAAAGTATGAGCAAGATAAGTGGAGTAGGTTAGATCAATAGAAGTCTTGAACCACCTGTAGATGATATAAACAACTAGCAACCAATAATAGAAAATCACAATGAGCTCATTTCAGTGATAGTAACATAAACCTGACAGCAACAGTCCAACAAGACAAGGACATAAATAATGACCTTCATGGGCTGCAAGATGAACAAGGAGTTAAGGCAACCCAACAAAATGCTATAACACCTATAGAAATCAATAACTAGATGAACAAGGATATGGTCATAGTCATCCCAAATATTAATGAAAACTAGATAATCCAACTGGCCAAATACAGCACCACATAGGAGACCTGAGAACCAAAGAAAAATAAAGTAGAAGTAAACCCAAGGATAGTAGCAGCAACTTAAAAATTATAGCAAAGCAAAGCTGTGGGAAGAAAACCCTGTCAACAATAGCATTGATAACAACATAATAGCCAAAAATAGCCACAACCACACCATTCTATTATATAGCAGGTACAGAAATGATACATCAAAAAAAAACCCAAAGGAATAGAAATGAGAAGTGTAATAGCAATTAAAATTTTGCTAGCCCAATTGGAAAAAATTTCCAAGTAGACCAATTAGATAGAGGACCATCCAAATTAATGAAGAATACAACATTGCCAGCATACACAAGCCTCATTTCAACTAAAAACCATTATAGATTACCAAAAACATTGGATATGGCAAGCCAGATGCTAGCTGAGCTCAGGAAGGTAGTATCATAGAGGGCGTCATGATGAAAACCCTAATTTTCTTAATTCTAAACCCAAATGCACTCAGAAACATCAAATAGATTATGTAGAAGAAGTTAGAATTAGAAGAACTAGACAGATAACTGGGTATACCCACCAAAATAGTTCCACCTAAAGAATGCCAACCCACCTTACCAAAAAAACTTATTAAACTAGAAAAATACACCCTTAACCAAGTAACCAGCACTAAAACACCAACATTCCTAAAGGACAAACCAAGAAGCTAAAAGTACCCATCCAACATAATACAAAGCTAATAGTCCCTACCAAACAGAACAGGGACCCAAATATAACCACTAATGGAAAAGATGAGCATCAATAAGGGATAAAATCAGAAGACCAAATAACACAATCATAGCTCAAGTCCATCCCAAAATAACATCAAGCAATGATTAAATAAAGATTAATAGGAAAAGAAAAAATATGGATATTACATAAACCAAAACCAGGTATGATAAGATTAGTCACCCAAGCACAAAATAGTACCATAAGAGACACCAAATAATCCACACAGCCAAAAGCCCAGCAAAACTAAATGAAAAGCATACCCACAAGCCCCAAAATCTAAAAAACACTAAATCCTAACATAAGAAAAACCCAATTCATCCAGCCCAATAAGTCCTTTTAGTTTATTAGGTAAATTGATAAAACTGAAATTAGTATAGCACTCCAAATTGTAACCAAGATTGGGTAACCAATCAGCATAAGCATTACCTTCCCTATGAACATGAGAAATAGAGAAGCTAACAAAAATCAAAAGTTAATTAATTTCTCAATGAAGATAAAAATATCAGGATTACAAATGCTATCCTTAGACTACATAAGGAAATGAATATTAGAAGTAACATCCACCTCAATCCCTATATTAGTTATGGAAAGAGAGAAACATAATTCAAACTTTGAAATGTGTAAATAGCAAATAACTCTGCTATAACAAAAGAACATTTTTGTAAGGGGATAGTAAAAGCCATGATAATATTCCCCTGGTCATCTCTAATAATACCACCACACTCAAAGCAAAATTTTTAACCGACCCATTAACATTAAGTTTAAAAGTATAAAGAGGAGGTTTAAGCCAATAAAAAAATTTAGGATCTTCTAAAGAATTGCTAATCTGCGGTGATATACCAGAATATTGAGCCATGAAATAATAATTCCATAAATTTTTATAGATCAAGAGATTGGAAGAATAAAGATTAAACACTTTGTCTTTAATATTCTGAATAATATGATGATAATCCATACGATTATTATTAAACAAAGAGTTATTTCTAGCAAGCCTAAGATACCACATAATAAGAGAGCGAATAACATTTCTAATATGCCCTTTAGAATTAATGAACCAAGAATCCAGCAAAGCATTGATGAACATATTAGCATTAAATTAATTCAGCCTAAAAATATCATTAAAATAAGTCCAAGTTTTAATAGCAATAGGACCAGAAATGAATACATGATGCATGTTTTTTATGCATGATTCTCCAAATAAAAACATAAACAGTGTTTGAAATACTTTTATGCCAAATTATAGACTAAACTTTCTTAACATAATTCTTATCTCTAAATGCATACCAAGCATCCTATAAATTAAACATACAATTTTGAGAAAGATCACTAAATAAAATATCATCAGAATCAATATTAAAAGGAAGATTTAACTTTCTAGAAATAACATACTCAGGAAGAATGTCAACAAGATTATTGTAATCCCAAGTGTTGTTAGTGATAAAGGACTTAAGTTTAACAACAACATTAGAAAATGTACTAAGAAGAGAGTCAATAAACTGACCATTAAGCCACTGATATTGCCAAAAAAAAAAAGGTTACCACTACAAAGGCCCCATTGAACATGAGGCTCATCAATCCATTTGATACTATAAAACCTCTTCCAAACTCTGAAACTACCATTATTATAACTGCACAAAGTAGGATGCTAACCAACACAATACATACTAGTCATAAATCCATTACACATACTAAGTTTAGTACAAAAATGGAACCAAAGCTTAATAGAATAAGCATTGGATAAATCATACATATTTTTATAACCCAAAGCCCCTTCCTCAAGAGCCCCACTACAATTAGTCCAAGAAAATGAAATAACTTTAGAATTGATGTTAGAACCTTTCCACAAAAAAAAACTTGTTAAAAACTTTCTCAATCCTATTGCAAACAATACGAGTAGGTTGTAAAGTTTGAAAAAAAAATTGGTAAAAAGCACAAAATATTTTTGATAAGAATTAACCTACCTCAAAAACTTAAAAAGGTAGAATACTAAAGAATTAAGCTTTTTATGCATAGAAGTAACAAGATCATCAAACAAAAACATTTTCTTCCAACATTTATAAAGGAGAACCCCTAAATACTTAATAAGAAATGAGCCTTCCAAAAATTTAGTAGTATTTTCAATATAAAGCATGTGATCATGAGAAACTTTATTCGACACAATAAAGTATCTCTAACTTTTATTAACAAAAAGCCATCTAGAATTTTTAAAAGTATATAAGAACCACATGAGTCTCTTAACCCTGTTTAAGCGGCCATTAGAAAAAATAATAACATCATCAAAAAATCATAAGTGAGAAACAGGAAAACCAACCAAAGTCCTATAATTATGATCAGGATAATTTTCATAAAGATTGATTGTACCTTTAGATAAATACACAATGGCGATAATAAAAAGGGCATGAGAGATTGGATCACCTTTTTTTAAACCATGTGAGGATTTAAAGAAACCATTGGTTTTTCCATTAATAATGGCAGGAAAAAAAGAGCCTTCAATGTATTATTTAATGAGCTTAATGAAGGCCAAATTAAAAACAAACAAATGCAAAATATTATAGAGAAAATTCTAATTAATGTTATCTTAAGATTTAGCTATGTCCAAATTTAAAAACAATGTTTCCCCTTGGCACCTTAATATCCAAATCCTGAAGGATTTCTTGAGTAAGTAAAATGTTATCCAAAATAGATCAACATTTAACAAAGCATGTTTGATTAGGAGCAATGATTCTAGGAAGTAAAGAATAAAGGAAGTTCATAAGTATTTTAGAAATCATTTTACTAAAAAAGGTACCGAGACTAATAGGCCTAAAATCATTCCAATTACAAAATGCAATTTTGTTAGGAATAAGCACAATAGAGGTGGAGGATAAAATCTTAGGAATATTATTACCCATGAAGAAATCCAAAACTGCATTGAAAAGATCAGACTAATAATTTCCCTAGAATTTTGAAAAAACTGTGGTTAAATCATCCGGACTAGCAACAAAGTTATAATTCATATAAAAAATAATCCGCTTAATTTCCTCCAAAGTAGGAGCAGTAAGAACCATATTATCCTCATGGCTAATAAGATAAGGAATAATATTATGATTATCAGTAGGGGTGGGAGAAAATTTTTATTAAACAAATTTTTAAAAAACTCCACCCTAGAATTAGCAATTTTCCCATTATCCTCAATATAAGATCCAACACCATAATCAATTTAATGAATCAAATTCTTAGCTCTATTCTTCTTAACAAAGGCATGAAAATACTTACAATTATTATTCTCTTCAATAAGATGCTTGAAAGAAGCCTTTTCTTTCCAAAAGGCTTCCTCCGAAGCTTGTAAGTTGAAAAGATAGTTTTTAGCATGTTGGAGAAGAGTAAAATTCTCATCAGAAGGATGTTGTTGATAGTTAAGCTCCAAAGAGTTCACTTAGTCCTCAACAATCAATATATTAGTGAAAACAATTTTAAAAATATTTTGATTCCACCAATTAATTTTATGCTTCAATCTTTTAAGCTTAATCAACAATCTGTTCATCCAAAAAAAAAAAAAAGAGTTATTAGGGTCAAGTCGAACTTGCCAATTATCTTGAACCATATTGGGGAAAGAAGGATCAAAGAATCCACATATTTTGAAATATGAAGTTAGAGGCAGAAATATCATTTCTCAACATAATGGTAATAAGTATAGGATAATATTATCAGATAAAGGTCTACTAAGATGCTCAACATGGGTAGAACTTGAGGCATTAATTCAATTATCATTAAAAAAAGCACAAGATCCAACCGCTGCCGTAGAATACCCTGATTCAAAGAGAAATTGCAAATAGTATAACCAATATCAACAAGGTTAAAATCCAATATCATGATATTAAAGTCTTCTATAGACAAACAAATATGTTAGGTAAATCTTTGGGATAATCGATGGGGTTTCTAGAGAGAGAAGCTGCGGGTTTCTAAAGAGAGAATCTTCACGGGGTTCGTGAATTTGATTTTCTTTTTCATTTTTATTCTTCATTTTTTCAATTGCTTTGTTTGGATTACTTTTGGATTGGGTGACGATTCCTTCATTCAGGTCTGGGTTTTGGCCCAGGCATTTCTTGATGTTATTCTAGATTTCTGATTTTTTTCTAACGTTCGGACAGCTTTTCGGGGTTTCTGAAGAGTGAGGAATGGTTAGATTGGCCAATTCCTTTATTTCTCATTATAATATCAGTACCATGGCGAAGACTGGTCGGAATCTTTCTTTGAAGATTAAATCTAAAGAGATTTGCGGTTCTAATACTTCTGAATTTGATCTTCATGAAGTAAAGTCTGGCAATTCTTGTTCTGAAGAAGAAGTTCAATTTTTTGAAGATCCTATTATGGAGGATGTTATAAATTCTAAATTTGTTTGCCCCCCAGAGGATTATAGATTGGATTTGAATGAGATTATGATGGAGGTTGTTATTCAGGAAGGACTTACCAGATGGAGATCTGATTCCGTAGTCCTGTAATCTGTTCGGGTGAATTACAATATCCGAGAACCTGGTTGTGTAAATTATCAATCGAGAGTGGGTATACCTGTTATCATCTTTGATAAAAGGTCCATTAATTTCGTTGGAAAACCTTCTAAATCAAGGTTTTCCCCTGTTCTTCTGGAAGATGTGAAGGAGTTTTCTGATGATGGTATTACCATGAAGCCGTCCCAAGATGAGATGATGTTAAATATGAAGCGACTGGAAACTGCTCTGGTGGGAAAAATCCTGGGGAAGAAACTTTCATATTCTTTCATTTCTGTGGAATTAAAAAAGAAATGGAATAGAATCGGAGAATTTAAATTCATTCTAGCCGGTGCAGATTCTTTTATTTGCATTTTCCAATCTAGTATGGCAAGGGATTCTGTTTTGAATGGAGGACCGTGGCATATAGCGGGTAGACTTATTGGTATTAATAATTGGACCCCTGCATTTGATCCTAATTCTATGGAGGGTCTTTTTACTCCTGTTTAGGTTAGACTACCTAATCTTCCTCTATTATATTGGGATAGCAAAAATATTACTATAATTTCCTCCTTGATAGGAAAACCTGTTTGGCTTGATGATTTCTCTAATTCGTGGGGCAATAGCAGTTATGCTAGAGTTTGTATTTGCTTGGATCTAAGCAAACAACTTCCTAAAGGAATATGGATTCAGGGGTTAAATGGAAAAAATTTTCAACCTTGTGAATTTGAGGAAAACCCAATCTTGTGTTATGATTGTGGAAAGATTGGGCATCATAAAGAGAAATTTCCAGATCATCATGGTTTCATTAATGATAATAATGTAGAGGATCATTTTGAGCAGCCGGAGAATATAAAGTCTGAGGTTACTCATGTTTTGGTAGATGTTCAGAATGACAAGTCTAGAGAGGCTGAATCTGCACCTTGGGTGATTGTTAAAAGAAAGAGAAAACCTTTTGTCAAAAGAAACAATTCAAGCTTTGAGGTGGTTAAACCTCCTGTGGTTAGAAATATGGTTCAGCAATGGAGATTGAAGGATTCGTTGTATTCAACTCGAGAAAGCAGCGGGAAGATTGATCCTTTGTCTAGAAAATCCCGTAGTTTCCTTTCTGGTATCAATCGAAAACAGACTGGAATTATTTTCAAAGATCCTATCATTGAGCCGGTTTCAAATTTGGTTCAATCTAATGGATCATTGAAGGGTAAAGAAATTTTTTCAGATTCTAATGAACCTGATAACTTTGGTGGTTCTGTGCAATAATTGAATACTAAATCAGAGATTGTTAAGGAAATTACGGAAGATGGAGGGGGACTTTCTCCCCCTCTATTAAATCAATGAATCCCCTTATTGTTTGGAATTGCCGTGGGGCCAAGAAGAAGTCCACGGCAAACTATGTACATCATCTTTTGGATGTACATAAACCTTCCTTATTTGCTCTGGTTGAAACTAAGGTGGACAGTTTTGGTAGAAAGGAAGCGAATAAGATCTTTGGGAGGCAGTGGGAATTTCACTGCCTTGCTTCTAAGGGGAAATCTGGTGGTATCATGATCTTCTGGAATGTTAATTTTTTCTCTTTTCAAATTGTTCAGGAGATGGACCAATGCATATTGGGGATTCTTTATAATGGAAAAGGTGTTTCTTTCCTTATAGCCACGGTCTATGCCAGCACTTCTCTTGCTGGAAAAGACAATTGTGGAACTTTCTTCAACAGCATTGTAATAAAGACGTGCTTATGATTGTAGGTGGAGACTTTAATTGTGTGTTTGATTAAAGAGATAAGAAAGGTGGTAAACTTTCATCTTCAATTCTACTACTCAGGATTTATGGGATTGTATGATGAAATGTGATTTGCAGGAAACGAATTTTGTGGGTCCTAGGTATACTTGGACTAATAACAACGAAGGTGCTAGAAAGATATGGGTGAGCAATGATAGATTTTTTATCAACTCACTCTTTCTTCAAGCTTTACCAAATGTTATTACTCATCATCTTGCTAGAGTGGATTCTGATCATGCCCCCATTTTATTGTACTTATTTGAGAAATCTATTTCTCTAAAGCCGGTTATACATTTTGAAGATACTTGGTTGTCTTATCATCAATCCTATAGAATTGTCAAAGCCAAATGGGTTTGGTTCTCTAATGGGTCGGCTGCAGAAGTCTTGAATAAAAAATGTAAGAAAACACTTAGAGCTTTGTTCTTTTAGAGTAAGAATAAGCTCAAGGAGCTTAACGAAACCAAGCTTTTGCTGGAAGATGAGCTGTTACAACTCCAGAACCAGGACTGCTCGGATATGGGGCTTTATCATATGCAAATACATGATATGAAATAGAAGGTTGTTCTTCTTCAATCGGTTCTTGCAAAGGATTAATACATGGTGGATTCAAAGAGAAAAATGTCAGTGGATTGAAGATGGGGATCGGAATTCTAAATTCTTCCAGGTGGCTGTTTCCAGCCGCAGGAACTCTAAAAGAATTCATCTTTAGTAAGTGAGGAGGGAAAACTGTTAAAGGCGGAGGAAGAGATTACCTTTGAATTGACTAATTTCTTTAAGAAGAAATGGGCAAGTAAGAATGTTTCTCTGGAGAATTGGCCCTGTCTACAAAGCCTTCTTGATGATTCTCACATTCAGATGCTACAATGTATGGTTACTAGGGAAGAGGTAATCAAAGCTGTCTTCAATCTTTCCTCTAACAAATCTCCTGGATTGGATGGTATTACAGCTAGCTTCTTTAAGAACTACTGTGATATTGTGGGTAAGAATGTTATGGAGGCTATTCTGAAATTTTCCTTAGGAAAGATTCATATGGAATGGAAGGATACTCATATAGTTCGTATTCCAAAAGTTAATAATTCTGACTGCCCTTCTAAGTTCAGGCTGATAAGCCTTTGTCAAACTATTTACAAGGTAATTGTTATTATTTTGTTAAATAGAATCAAGCCGTTGCTTCCGCTTTTGATTGATGAACATCAAGTTGCTTTTGTGCCGGGTAGATCTATATATGGATATTGTTTGATTGCACAAGAAATGATGGAGAAGTTTAGAAGATCTCAATCTAAAGGTAGTTTGTGTTCAATTAAGATTGACATGGAACAATCTTATGATAGCATAAGCTGGGATTCGTTAAGGAAGATCATGCAGTTACTAAAATTTCCTTCAAATTTTATTTGCTGGATTTTACAATGTGTTTCTAATCCTCGGTTTTCTTTATCCATTAACGGTAAGAGGATGAATTGGATACATGGGTGCAGGGGATTTAGGCAAGGTTGCCCCCTGTCACCGTATCTTTTTATCATATGTTCAGATCTTCTATCAAAAGCTATTGTACAATTTGGAGGAGAAAGACTTGGAGTATATTTATGGCGGTCAAGTCCGAAAATCAGTCATTTGCTTTATGTAGATGACATTATTCTTTTCTCTATAGCCAATTCTTGGCATCTTAAGAAAACGAAGGACATTTTCAATTTGTATTGTTCTTGGACTTGTTAGAAAATCAACATAGAAAAATCTATGGTCATTTTCAGTAAAAATACACCTTGTTGGAAGCAATATAATCTCTCCAAAATGTTGGGTATGAAGAGAGTTATTTCTATTGATTATTTGGGTTTTAACTTTTCTCTATCTCGTATGAAGGCTTCAGATTTCAACAATGTTATTTCTAAAGTCATGAATTTGATAGCTGCTTCGAGATCCAAATTGATGTCGCTAGCTGGTAGGATTTCGCTTGTTAGATCTACAATTTCTACTCTTATTTACTATCATCTTGCTCATTCTAAGGTTCCTATTGTTGTTTTAGAGAAAATAAAAAAGCTTTGTAGATCTTTTTTTGTGAAATTATACAGCTGAACATAAAATTACTCATTATGTTAGTTGGAAGAATATTTGTTTCCCTTATGATCAAGGTGGATTGGGGATCAATTCCTTTCATCTTTGGAGTGGCCCGTTGAGGGCTCGGTTGGCTTGGGATTTTATCTGTAATCCTTATAAATTGCATAATTCTCTTTTAAGTGATGCTTATGAGAAATCTCTGAAAGCAGTTTTTAAAAAATCAGGGAGATCTTGGCAAATTCTACAGGAGGGTTGGAGATCTCTTAAAGCTGCTATCAGATGGAAAATTGGTAACGGAGCTTCAATTTCTATAATCAAGGATGTTTTGATCCTAGATAGAAGTTTTTTGACTTGGCCTTCGTTCTTTAATATTTCTATTAATGAGGTAAATTTGGTGGAGGATTTGATAGAGAACGGATGTTGGAAGGAGGATTTGCTGCTACAGCTTTTTGGACCCATTCTTATAGAAGAGATTATGGGTATAAGCATTTTTCAGGATTTGGAGATAGATAAACCGGAACTTAACTATTCTACTTTGTCTTGTTCAGTTACTAAGCAGGTTTTTCAGGCCCAATTCCGGAGGGTGGATGATAGATTTTATTGGCTTAAGGAAGTGAAGTTGTAACCAAGGGAGCATGTGTTCTTGTGGAGAGTTATCCATGATGCTATTCCAACTCAGGTTTGGTTATTTCATAAAGGCTTTGAGGTCTCAGATCTTTGTATTTGGGGTAGTCATGCCAAAGAAGGCATCCATCATATTATGTTTCATTGTAAGAGAACTTTGGAAGTGTTCGAAGCTCTTAAGAGGTGGGGGTTTTCTATACCTGCTGTCATGGATAGGTGTACTGCTGATAGATCCTGTTGGTTTAATGATGAGAAAAGAGATGTGCATTTTCTTAAAGAAGTATATCATATTTGGTTGAACAGAAATGAGAAAAAGCATGGGAAAAATTTGTTAACACCTATTATGCTGGCAGCCAATATTCTTGAGAATTTTTCTATGGTAAATCTTGCATCACTTAAGAAGCAATGGGACACTACTCGGGTTTACCCGATTGTTTGTAGCTGGTGTCATCCCCCTTCCAAGTGGTTGAAAGTTAATATTGATGGAGCATTCATTAAACCATATTATGCTAGTATTGGAATCATTGTTTGTGACTCCGCAGTAAAATTTCTGGTAGCAGCTGGTAACCAAATAAGGCATTGGGATGTTGCTTACATTGAGCTTCAAACTATCAATCTGTTGAAGAAAGTAGTTAATGAAGATATTATAGGTGCTATGGGAATCATCATTGAAAGGGATAACAAATCAAACATGGAATGGCTGCATAAGAATGATCAACTCGGCAAATGGAGGTGCAATTCTTTAGATTTTGATATTTCTTTTGTTAAGGATTTTAATCATGTAATTTTCAACTATATGCCTAGAAGGTTTAATAGGGTTGCGGATTTTTGTGCGAAGCATGCTCTTTCTTCCTCTTTTTTATGGAGACAAGAGCAAGATTTTATTTCCTTAGATGATTTTGTTAATATCCTTAAGGAGGATGCTTTCAAACCTCCTTAGGATAGCATTTGTAATTTTTTCCTAGCTAATAAATGCCTTTTTACAGCTTTGTTCAAAAAAAAAAATAAAAGGGTTGGAACCCCAAATCATTTTCGCTGGGCTGGAGATAGTGTTGAAGTTACCGCTAACCAACCATGGTAGATTAACAATACTATGAAATTAGATGAGCTACTCCCACAAAGTCTTTCTAATAATACGAGATGAAGTCGTATAAATAAAAGAAGCAAAACATTTAAATTGCATAAAACCAATACTACAATGAATCAATTGAGTAAAATCTCCAATAATATCACATTCCAAAGAACCCAAATTTTGTTAGATTCATTAGCCACAACATGATTAAAACCCAAAAAATGAGCAGTATTATCTAAATTAATAGAAGATATAAAATGCTCAATCAAAATTAACATAGAGACAATATGAATGCGACATAAATTTTTAACTCTTAATTTTAGTACAATGGCAACCAATACCCCTAATATTCCAAATAATAGACTTAATCATTAGGCTTGGATTGGGAAGTTTCAGATTAGGTTCTTCTATGAGATTGAAGAACAATATTTTAATTTTTTTCCCTTTAAGACTGAACTAGAGTATAACTGCAATCCTTATTAGTCACACCTTTAGAACCATCATCAACATGATCATGAGCATTGATAAAAGCATAATTTTGAGATGAAGTTTGAGGTTCCTTACATCCCTCTCCCAATTTAATGGAACGAGTAATGGCATATTTCTCATTTCCATCCTAGGCAAGTTCTCCTTCTTCCAAGTTATTCTCCTCCATTTCATGTTCATTTGATATTAAACTAGCAATATCATGATTATCACATTCAATAGTGTATAAAATAGAATCAAATTCTGATAAGTTCTTGTTAGTAGAGCTTGGAAGTTGTGAAGAAGTAAAAGTGTTGTTATACTCGATTACTATAATAGCCATCTGTTCATCAAGAATGATCATTATACTAAAATCATGGCAATATTGAATTAAACTAGTTGGGTTAGGTGCTTCATCCACCAGATTAGCCATCCCACCAACTTCCATGATATCAATTTTTGAATTAGTTTTAGGTGGAAAGTGATGTTCCTGTTAAATGTTATCCTTGGTCAGAAGTAATAATGATTCACCTTTCCCTTTAGTTTCTTTAGTTGAATCCTTTAGCTATGAAGATTGTGATGCAAATTAAAACATTCCATAAGATTATGACCATGCATTCTACAATGATTACTAAACCCCATAAAGTTTTCAAATTCCACTTTTTGAAGATAACCACAATGCTCATGCCCAATCCAAACATCATTAGGATGCTTCTTCGAGACTTCCATTTCACCAAGATACGGGCAACATACGGCCTAGAAATAGAAGTCATGGCTTGATCAGTTTGAAAAGGTCTACCATAATTTGACCCTACATAAAATAAAATTTGTTTATTAAAAAAATGTAATCTAAAGTTTGGAAAAGACACCCACATAGACGCTATGGGCTAATCTTCCCTCACAGCAAATAAAGGAGTCCATTTTAATAATCACAATTGGCAAGCTTGAATGTAATAAGCTTAGTTAGAGAATAACCAACTACAATCCAAATAATTATAAAGTTGTATGGATATATGCCTTTGATCTAAGAAACCAATGGAAAAGCTTCCCAATAATTTCAATTTTATAAATATTTGTGAATGATGTCTTAGTTCGGATGATGAAGTGTAAACTTTCCCACTAATGTAAACTCGAATGGTGCAACAAGTTTAGAAATCGCATATTTATCAAAAATTAAAGCTAGAACCCCCTTGAATGTCGTATGAACCAGATCCAATTTAGAATAAGAAATGGAAGAGTTACCATCAACCACTTCTTTAAAGGATCGAGAAGAAGCATTTCCAAAACTATCCTTAATCACCACAACTTTGGAAGGATCTACTGGATTACCAATATTCCAAGGGTTTGACTAACGATAGATTTTCCATCAAACAAAACTAGAAACCAAAAATTGAAAATAAAATAATGAGATTGAAAAACCACAGACTTAAATAACATGATTAAAAGGAAAATTAGAAAAATACAGAGAGTCATCCATAATGCGAAGAAAAAGGAGGCTATGATGGAAACCCTAAAAATCGCCCAAAATTTTCCAAAGCAGAGAGTTATTCATAAGTTTGGATTGTTCCTGCATTCCTTTGTTGATGTTATACACCACACTAAGTTTTATTGACACACATGACTATTATTTGCATTAAATGAAGAACGGAATATATTCAAAACATTCATAATTTCTATAGAGTATACTAGTCTTTATTAGTACTTAATATGCACTTTAGATCATCAATCCTAAAAAAAAAAACTTAGCTAGATAAAAAAGAAGTAACAAGTAAACGTATTTTCATTATATTCATAAAAGAAAAAAGTATAAGTTAAGTAATAGAATTTTACCACAAAAATTGATCGAAGTATCTTCTTTACACTCATTCCTCCTCCACTTATAGAGTTGCTTATACATACACAATATAACTCTCCCAGAGAATGTATCTCGCACTTCCCAAGACTCTCCTATATTTTACTCTAAGAGGGTACTAGGGAAGTACACTAAAAATGTACTTAATCATAACTCTAGTGATTGAACTTCTTATACATGGAACTTAACATCATTTTATAGGAAAACATAGAAATGACCTCAAGTGCTGCATTGCTTGATCAGGTTACACCACGGTTCTTAAAGTTGAACTAGCACCTCGACAATGACAAGTTTTCCTTATTGTGGTGCTTGAAGACATGTACTTGTTACTTTAATAGACATATCCTTTTACTAAGTCAATCATGGATCGAGGAAGTTGTAACTGCCATTCTATGGGACTCCAAAATTTTGAGCACTGCGGTGCTAGTGTGGAGTTTCAAATGCTAAAGCATTGAATTATAGTACTGTGACATTAATTTTCTTGAGAACCTAATGCAACCAAGCTAAACGTTCAATGCAATGGTGCTCTCAATATAGTGGCACTGACTGTGTTATTTTGCAGTGCTTGCAAACAGAGTGGATGGCGAGGTAATATAAAAAAGTAATGCTCCTATGGAGCTTATTTCTATGTAGCATTGTTGTTTCATCTGGTGCTACTGTTCTATATGATACATTATATTTTTTGTAATTTCTAAGTATTTCCTATAAAAAAAAAACTAAACAACATAATTACACAAAAATTAAAATGTAGTAAATAGTAGGTAATTTACACTTAACAATATTACCATGGAGTAGAGAGTATTAACCTGTGAAATAGAGAAGAACCTCAGGACACTTTACCTTGAGCTAGAGATGCTCTTCAAGTCACCCTTGAGAGCTTATCTTAGGAGATTCATCTATAAGAGTTAGAAATGGGAAATGTATTAGGAAAAATGTTAGTTATACTACATTCAATTAAATGATAAAAATAATTAGCGTGGATCAAGTCTTGAATGATGAATTTTAATTCTTATCCATGTAAGAAGAATTGAATTAATTCATTAGGAATAATGTATGGGAGTTATTTAGTAGATCCAATGATCAAAGTATAGAAGGCAGTACTAAATGGGTTTTCAAAAATAAGTTTAATTACTCTGGGTTGATGATTAGGAATAAGGACAAATTAGTAGCTAAGAGGTATAATCGGATAGAGGTATTTATTTTGAAGTGACTTTGCCCTTGTAGCTAAGTTAGAAGCCATTAGAGTCCTTTTAGTATTTACGTAATTTAGAGGCTTCAAATTATACCAAATGGAAGCCAAGAGTGCTTTTTAAATGCAATTAACAAAGAAGATGTCAAGGTAGAATAACCCCCATGCTTTGAAATTCCTCATTCCCAAATCATGTCTATAAGCATAAGATTGCCTTATATGGGTTGAAACAATAACATAAGGCATGGTATACGAGACTGAATAATTTTCTCCTATATAAACATTTTATTAAGAATAGTGTAGACACCACATTATTTCTTGAGATGGTTGGATATGACGTACTCATAGTAAAGAATTATTTTGATGATATGCTTGTTGGATCTACAAAAGAAAAACATTGTAAAATATTTTTAGTTAAATTGAGTAAAGAATTTGAAATGATTATGTTGAGAGAGCTGACCTATTTTCTTGAATTTAGAATAAAGAAAAGATAAGATGGTACCTTCCTTAATTATACTAAATAAATTTAGGAGATATTGAAATTTTTTTACATGGAAGGTTCTAAAATCACAAATACAGTAATGATTAACCAACCAACTAAATAAGAATATAGATAAAAAATTATTTGATCAGAAAAAGTACTGAGGAACAATAGGATCACTACTTTATTCGACTACTTCTAGACTAGATATCATGTTCAGTGATTATCTATATGGTAAATTTCAAGCTAATCCCAAAGATTCCTATATTAATAGCATCAAAACAATCCTTAAATATTTGATAAGCACAAAATCCTAGGCATCTGATATCATAGGCATCTGATATCATAGGCATAACACCACCTTTGACATTATAGGATATTCAGATTCAAACTTTGTAGGGAGTAGAGTAGATAGGAAAACTACATCTGATACTTATCAATTCATAAGTTAATCCATAGTTTTTTTTGGTCTAGTATAAATCAAAATTCTTAAGCCTTATCCATCACTAAAGTAGAATATATAGCTATAGGTAGCTATGTTGCCCAAGTATTATGGATGAAGTAACAAATTCTTGACCTTAGAGTTTTTGTAGGCACCATAACTATCATGTACGATAACATTAGTGCAAGATATACTTCAAAAAATATAATCTAATATTACAGCACAAAGCACATTTATATTAGACATCATTTCATTATAGATCATGTAGCAAAGGGTGACATGGATTTACACCATGTGGATACTAAAAATTAATTGGTAGATATGTGTACCAAATCCTTCAATTATGATACATTCAATACACTTATGACTTTACTATTTGTCATTAATATTCATGCTTAGAGAAATTAGGATAAAGGTAAGGTAAGGTTTATTTATGTGTTTATTTGTTTTTTAATTTTTGTTTCTTTTATTGTTTTTATTTTTATAAAAATTATTTATTATGAATTATGATTATTTGTGCATATGTTTTTTCTTAGTGAATTATCCCTAATCACCAATCACAAAACCCTACATTTTTATTCACTTTGTACTTTACAATACACTCATCATAGTATATGACCCATATAAGATTTGATCTTTGGCACAAATAATTAGCATATTAATTATTTATTATTATTTATTATTGTTGATAGTATAGTACAAATTACATATCATATTATATGATACCTTCTAGTCAACAATAATACCAATGACTCCTCGGGATGATCACTTTTACACTAATCTTACTAGATGATCCCAGATTATACTATATAATTTAACCATTGACTGTATGTTCCCAATGAAACATTTTGGATGAATTTGATTGTACTGTACGAACAACCTATTATATTGCATGATATATCAAAGATATTAAAAAGAGGGGAAATCATCTATTTGCTTCACACTTCCAAATTTCAAACCCCTCCCCTTCTCTAATTCTACTCCCTCGCTAAGTTTTTATGTCTTGAAAGTGTGGTCATGTGGATCTCCATAGAATTGTAGATGATAGGTTTCAATATGAGGAGAATACATATGTTTATGTATAGAAGAGCCTCCATCATAGATTATAAAATCTTTAATCAAGCAAACGTTTCTTATAAGGTACTTGAATTATTTGCTACATCCACACTTTGTTTCATTATGTATCTTACCTTTCCATATCATATAAAGCTTCTTTTATAATTTTTTTTTTAATCATCACACTACCATCAGCTGCACTACTCTCCAATCTCAAGTTTTCCACCGATAAATAACCATCACATTAGATGATCTCTATGAAAACCTCCATCTATTAAATATCTATCCATCACCCTATTTTAATTTAGGTTATTAGATTACAATTGAACCAAAGTAAACACACTCAATAGGAACTCTCGTACACCAAAACACTAACCCTTAGTTAGTTCTTTAATCTTTAATGCATGTGTTATTCAACACATCATTCAAAATAATGTCAAACCTAAAGTTTGTGACCAAATTAATATCACTCTCCTTTTATCCATGGTCATCTACTACTGCATGACAAGCACATAATTCAATGCTTGAAACATGATCTTTAATTATATAGAAAATCTCACATCCATTAGGAATCTGCGAGCCCGAAGAAAGCAAAACTTAGCTCTAGAATACATCATTGGCAAAATCCCATAAAATAAATACAACCTAACCTTTCTAACATAACCTAACTACCTTCCTATGTTCTTCACCAATCATTCTTTCACATCATCTATAGCAAGGGGAGCACAAGCATAGCCTGCCCATTGCCCTCAATACAATTACCCATACGACGCCTGGACAAAAAACTTTTCTTGACTTGAGATGAAGGTCGATTCATATATAGAGGATTCCACTCAGCATTGGGAACAACCCCTACAACAACAAGAGGAGATGCACTAGATGTCTAGTGATTGGGTTGCTTCCATCCACTATTACTTCTAGCCATCACTTCCAACACACGATCTGGGACCCTCCTACGAGTAGTAGTGTTATATTTTTAATAGTTTATTCCTCATAGTTTATTTTTATTTTCTACATTTTCCTTTTGTAGCATTGGTATGTATTGATGTTAGTTTGTAGATCGAAATGCAGGACACACCGATGACCGTCCAACTGGGACGAGGAGCCAGGATTCAACTGGCTAATGCTGTAATTGAGACTGGAAACACTGGAGCCACTATTCACTTTGGTGGACTCGAATTCTCAGCAGCTACTGCAAGGGCTGCAGCCGTCTCTGTGTACGGCATAAATTCTGAAGAGCTTTCTGGAAGATCCCACTCTAAAAGGACTGCTGCCAGAGGTGCTACTCAATGAAGAACTTCTGTATTCGAAATACTATCCCAACCTGAGACCCTTACTGCAAAGAGGGTTGTTCATGGAAGGAGGGTTTTCGTGGTTACTATAAACACCACCACCCTACCCAGAGAGACTGTTGCACCTGGGAGGTATAAAACTGAAGCTTCCTCATCTGGAGGAAGGCTTAACATAAGGGAAAAGAGGAAGAGAAATGCAGAGCTACATGCTCAGCAGCTGACTGTACCAGTTCATCCCTCCAACCTGCCAGCACCAGAACCAGAGATCAATATTCCCACTCAAAATAAGTTCTTCAATCTGAAGTGGGTAAAGAGAAATAGCTCTTATGGTGAGCTCAAGCAATCCTTCTGGGAACGTCGACCTGAAGTTCCAGCCCCTCAGAAGATACGAGAGCCCGAACGTCTGTCTGCCCGGGTACACCATGTACTGAAGACAGTTAAGGAGAACGGCATAATGAAAAAGAAGTTCCAGCGACCATTGATTGTTGAGGCCCGAAGAACCCCTCCCAGGGAGATATTATCATTTCCTATGATAACTGAACGAAGTAGTTATCAAATACAAGCTCCACGCGGTGAGCATCGAGGCGTGACACCTGAACCATATGTTCGGGGATCCGCTGCCGAAAGGTCCCGGTGGAAGGGCAAACAAGTTTGGAGGCTGAAGCCTCGAAGGGAAAAGATCTTTGACGAAAAAGATAGATCAGGCGTGACATCCGAAACAGTCTTTCGGAGATCCGCCCCTGCCAACAGAACTCGTCAAAAATGGGTCCAAAAGAAGACCCATAATGACGACAATTATATTGACAGTCGACATCCTGGAGAGTCTTCCAGGAGATTCCGTTATTCTTCTACTTCATCCAAAGAGGAAGTTCACTTCGATCGTAGTCCACAGGTTGAAGAAATAGTCATTCCAAGTCAAGAACCTGAAATTCAGTGGCGACGCCGCTCAAAAATTCAGGTACAAAAAGATGAAGAAGAATATGATGATGATGACACTATGGAGATCGAGGTGGTTCGTATGGTCAGCCACGTCGATGTTGAAGAGGAAGAAGATGATGATGGTGGTGAAGATGACCAGCAATCACAGCCACATGAGCATGTTCATCGACGTCGCTACAGGGCTAGATCCATCGCCAGCCGAAGTGTTCGCTCCTCGGAGGAAGAAGGGGAAGAAGAAGTCGGAGAAAATCCCTTCGCTGATGAAGATATCACACTCGCTGAAATGAGAAATCAAATGAGGCGACAGATGCGAAGGAAAGATAGAGAAATCTCCCAGTTAAATGATAAAATGACTGAGATGATGACTCAGATGATGGCCATGATGGAGATGATGCAGAAGACCACTTCTATGGGTCCTGCACCGGTTCAGCCCATCAACCAAGCTGTAAATTCTCAAAATCCTCAAGCGCCCCAAGCCTCAGGAGTGAAAGGTGTACTTGAAGGTGGCAAAGAAACTGATGATCCTATCCGCCAGCGCACTCGGCAAAATGTGGCGAATGCCTCTGAACCTATAACTGCATCGCAGTTGGAAAGCTTAATCAGCGAAAAGATTAAGGCCATTATAGCTGCTAAATAGATAGAGAAGTTGGTAGGAAAAGGTCGTCCGTACCCAGCAGAGTACGATCAGGTGCCATATCCAAAGGGATATTCTGTGCCGAAGTTCAATATCTTTGATGGCAATAAAAATCCCAGACAGCACCTGACGTAGTTCAAAGCAACCTGTGGAAATATAGGAGGTAATGATGCTCTGTTATTCAGGCAATTCGTGAGCAGCTTGAGTGGAACTACTTTTGAATGGTATGCTGAACTGCCGAACGATTCACTAAAGACCTTTGCGGAACTGGAGGCCTTGTTCGTGAAAAGATTCGCCAGTGCGATTGAGAAGACTACCATTGCTGATCTCGCCCTCGACAAAATGAGAAAGGATGAATCCGTAATGAGGTACATAACACGCTGGCGCAATCTCAACATAAAGTACGAGCAGCAACTGGAAGAAGAGCATGCAGTTCAATTACTGATGGGGAATATTGATGACAAAATGCAACCTTTCTTATGCATGGCTTCTATCACGACCTTTACAGATCTGCTGGACAGGGTGGCTAAATTTGAGAAGTTAAAGTTATCAAAGTCTGAAAGCTTCCCTGATAAATCCAAAAAGGCTAAAGCTCCTGATGCCAGAAAGAATGAGGTCTACTCTGCATTCCCTCCTAAACTTGATAAAGGTAAACGGGTAGTGTATAATGTAGACAAAGGAAAATAGCCTATGCAATATGTAGAAAAGCCAAAACAGGCTTACAATCCAAATCCTCAACCAAAGTTGGTACTTGGAGGAAATGATAAACCTCGAGCCTTTCCTAGTGGAGGAGAGCGCCAGAGGCAAATCACAGGAACTGGTGATAGAACGTTCCCCTCCCTCAAGGAGAAAATGAATAAAGAATATTTGTTCAAGAGGGAAAGTGTCACCAAGCTATTCCGACAAGAACTCAAAGCTGGTCTAGAATTGCCGGAATGCAAAAGACCTGAAGAGTCTAAACACTGTGGCGACCCGAACTACTGCCCATATCATCGGGTAGTTAGCCATCCAATTGAAGATTGTTATGTTTTCAAAGATTGGTTGGAAAAGATGTACAAGAGGGGAGAATTAACATTATCAGATAATGTGTTAGTGCATCCCAAAATGGAATCCATCCGGGTAGTCATGTCCTCTTCCGTACTCCCGTCTAAAGAAACAACAACAAAAAAATCTATCCAAGAGGAACAATGGGAGACTGTGATCTCCAAGAAGACATCAAAAATGCTGAAACAGCTAGAATGAGTTCCTGGTGTCAAGTGGAAGTCCCCTACTGAGCCAGTACTGAACTTAAAATGATTGCCTGTATCACAAGCATCCACCTCTAAACAGCAACCTGGCCAAGCTAGCTCATTCAAATCTAGTAAAGCAAAGCCAAAGTCTTCTAAGAAGAAAGCCAAGTTGAAGAAGCCTATGGTGAAGAAGACTGTAACTCAAAAGGCTATTGATAGTCTGGGTGAATATTACCAGACTACCAGGAGGCCTATCAAGCTCGATGATTTTATGAAAGAGCTTAAAATAGATGAAAAGGAAGAAAAAGCTGAGGCTGAATCTCTTCCTATAAAGATATGCCAAATCATCTCAACGACAGCAAAAAGGGAGAAATACGCTGAAGAAGTGGCCCCTGAGTTCTATCTAATGGTATCATCAATGGAATTCAGTTCAGATGATCTATGTTTTCTAGATGATGAAGATTCAGACCCAAGCATAGAATCACAAATGAAACAAGTGAAGCTGGGAGATGATTCTGAGTCTACAGGTGAATTCCCAGACACTATAATGGCTGACTCTGAAGATAATGATTCATCAAACAAATCTGAATCAGATGAGGTGGCCCAAGTACAGTTGAGAAGTGGAAAGGTACTGTCGCCTCCATCAAAGAAAGGGATTCCTAATAAAGATAAGGGAAAAGAGATAGTTATCAATGAAGATATTATCCTCGAAGATCCCAAGAAAAATAATACTTCATCCAAGGTGATAGATTACAATATCTTGTCTCACTTGAGGAAGATCCTAGCACAACTCAGTATATATGACGCCTTACTGATGTCTAAAGACCTTCGAGAGACTTTGATTCAAGCTCTCAAAGACCCCGAAAGATATGAGGCATATTTTGCTGAATGCAACTTGACGGAAGTCTTGCAAGCTCGAAATGAGCCCCTCATCACCTTTGCCGAAGATGATATGATGCTTGGAACAGCAGATCACAATCGCCCATTGTATGTTACGGCAGAGAGCGACGATATGATGATCAGTCGGATTTTGATCGATCCTGGATCTTCCGTAAATCTCATAAGTCTTAAAGCAATGAGATCACTTTGCCTCGATATGGAACATCTTGGACAAGACAAGTTGATGGTACACGGCTTCAATGAGAAAGGGAAGAACACCCTTGGTTCGTTTATGCTTCCTCTTGTATTTGGGGAACTCCATACGTAAGCCAAATTCCATATAATTGATGCGGACACTTCATTCAAGGCGTTATTGGGTCACCTCTGGCTGCATGAATACGACGTTGTCCCGTCAACATTACACCAGTGTATGAAATATCTGAAGGAAGGAGAAGAATTCAGAATTTTTGGTGATATTCATCCCTTTGCAGTACAAGAAGTAACAGTTTATGAAGATGCTAAGTATTTCTTGCCGAAGAAGCAAAAGTCATTAAGTTCCCTTGAGGCTAGAGCATCAAATTCTAAGGCTGCAAAGAAACCCAAGCAAGAAGATGAGAAGAAGCGTGTAGGGAGAAAGAAGGCAATGCCGACTCTTCCAAAATCACCAACCATTCCTAAAGAAAAGAAACACGTACCTCATCTTGGGAGTGACACGGATGAAGATGATGTTACGCATGCCAAATCTCAAAAAATATGCTAGTCCACGGATGAATGGAGTAGGCAGGTTGAATTTTCAAATGATGATTATGACTACGACTCAATCTACATGAACTCAGTGCAGAGTGTGTTCTCTAGAAGAATAGACAGTCTGTCAATTTCAGACAGCGCACTCGTACTCACACGTGTTCCCTTGCAACATTTCAAGGAAATCATTTTGCGCGAGGTTCATAAAGTTGAAGAACTCGCCACTCTATATCTGCCTCCCCGTAAAAATGGGACTGTGCCAAAGAATGTGTTATATTCCACAGGAGTTTGTGAAGATGAGAATCGTGACTGGAATTGCATGCTCCTCGACTCCGAGGAATTATTTCCTACGAGGCTACCCAAGTTCAATACAAAGAATATTCAAAGAATGCTACGAAAGCAAATCAATGTTCCTACTACCAAACGACAGCTCCGTACAAGCTTGGGTCTCTGGTATGGAAGGAATCCACGTCCGCTACGACGAAAAGATACAGATGCTTATAAAGGCATCGGATTCATCAAAAGAAAATTCCTCCGGAAAGAGACTTGTCGGGCAATCACATGTATGGAAATTGAATCCGAAGAAGGCGGTGTTGAAGAGACACGCGAAGCTGATGATTATGATGATCAACCCGTAGAAGCTGAGCCTGCACTAGAAGAACTGGAAGATGGTGGACAAGCTGCTACGATGGACGAGCTCAAAGAAGTCAACTTGGGGACTGAGGAAGACCCTCGCCCAACCTTCATTAGCTCTCTTCTGCCAGAAGATCAAATAGAAGAAATAAAAGAGCTCCTCTGTGAATTCAGGGACGGTTTTGCTTGGACATATGCTGAGATGCCTGGCTTATCCCCTGAAGTGGCAGTTCACAGATTAGCAATCAAATCTGATGCAGCGCCTATCAAGCAAGCTCTGAGGAGAATGAGATTAGAGATTGAAGAACAGGTGATTGCAGAAACAAAGAAGCTCATAGAAGTAGGCTTCATCCGAGAAGAAAAATATGCTGACTGGATTGCCAATATCGTCCCTATAAAGAAGAAGAATGGTCAGATTTGTATCTACATTGACTTCAGGGACCTCAACAAGGCATGCCCGAAAGATGACTTTCCACTCCCGGTATCAGAGCTCCTAGTTGACAACACTTCCAACTATGATATATTCTGCTTCATGGATGGATCGTCGGGCTACAACCAAATTAAAATGGCGCCTGAAGATGAAAAACATACATAGTTCAGAACACCTATAGGCATATTCTGCTACACAGTTATGTCATTTGGTCTGAAGAACGCTGGTGCCACTTATCAGCGGGCGATGACTCGTATATTTGATGATTTGATCCATCAAAAGGTCGAATGTTATGTAGATAACTTAGTCATTGAAAGCACGGATAGAAAATAACACATTGATGATTTGAGAATTGTGTTCGAGAGGATCAGAAAGTACGATCTTAAGATGAACCCCCTCAAGTCTGCATTTGGGGTATCCTCTGGGAAATTCCTAGGATACATTGTTCGACATCGAGGCATCGAAGTCGACCCCAGCAAGATCAAAGCAATCATGGAGATGCCACCTCCAAAGAACCTTCGACAACTCCATTCGCTGCAAGGTCAACTGGCTTTCATTCGGAGATTCATATCAAATTTGTCGGGTAGGTGCCAGCCATTCTCAAAGCTGATGAAGAAAGATGTCCGATTCAAATGGGACAAAGAGTGACAAGAAGCATTTGACAGCATCAAGAGATATCTGTTGAATCCTCCTATTCTTGCGGCGCCAATTCTGGGGAAGCCTCTCATATTGTACATGGCGGCACTAGAAGAGTCCCTCGGAGCACTATTGGCCCAACATAATGAAGAAGGCAAGGAGAATGCACTATACTACATCAGTTGTAGGTTGATAGGAGCAGAAATGCGCTATTCTCCAATTGAGAAGCATTGCTTGGCTCTGATTTTTGCAGTTCAGAAGCTCCGCCACTATATGCTATCTCCCAAAATCACCTTAATATCAAAGATTGATCCGCTGAAGTTCTTGATGACAAGACCAGCATTGACAGGTCGTTTGGCGAGGTGGGCAGTGATACTGTTGCAGTTCGATATCACATATGTTCCGTAGAAAGCAGTGAAAGGACAGGTGTTGGCAGATTTTCTCGCTGCACACCCTATCCCTGCAGATTCACTTCTCAATGATGATCTACCTGACGAGCAGATCATGAATGTTGAAGAGAACGAGATGCTACGAGTATGGGAAATGTACTTTGATGGAGCATCGTCAATCAAGCGTGCTCGGCCTCCAAATCTAGAGAAAGCTCAAGCCGGAATCGGACTCATTTTCGTGGCGCCCGAGGGAGGCATAATGAGATTCTCATTCAGTTTAACTGAACCTCGGACAAACAATGAAGGTGAATATGAAGACTTAATAGCTGGATTAGAGATTGCAATCGATGTTAGAATCTGAAATCTCCAAATCTTCGGTGATTCGCAACTTGTTATAAATCAAGTATTGGGAGTTTATAAAATCACCAAGTTCGAGTTGGCCTATTATCATCAGCGAGTTCTTGAGCTTATGAATCAAATTCCAGTTGTCAAACTAACTCAAGTTCCCCGATGTCAAAATGCCAAAGCTAATTCTCTTGCCAAATTGGCTAAAGAAATGACGAATGACCTATAATAATTATGGTGCATAATCGACGAATCCTAGAGCCAGCATTACTACAATTCCTGCAGGCAGATGGAACACCAAATTCAAGCCAGCAGGATGCAACTCCAGTTGATCCTCAACCTCCCCAACCAGTTAATCTCGAAGATCAGTCTGAAGAATAGCAAGTTCTTAAGAAAAGACACAAGGCCAGTCAAGCTTCAGAATCATGGTGGCATTGCCTAGATATCGAAGAAGATGATGACTGGAGGCAACCTTTCATTGATTACTTCAAGGAAGGTAGACTACTAACAGACAAATCATTAGCTGCTCAAATCAGAAAGAGAGCACTACGATATGCTTTTGTCAACAACACATTGTATCGACGTGCTTTCGATCAAATGTGGCTAAGGTGCCTAGGGACTCGAGAAGCTGATAAGGTGGTGGCAGAAGTTCACGAAGGACTTTGTGGAGCACACCAGTCAGGTCCCAAGATGGTAGTTAAAATCAAAATAATGGGCTACTATTGGCCGACCATGGTCAGAGATTGTATCAATCATGCTAAGAGGTGTCACGAGTGCCAGATCCACGGTGATGTTATACATCAACCGCCAAATCCGCTGCACCCTATAATAGCATCCTAGCCATTTGAATGCTGGGGTACTGATGTTATCGGGCTAATAGATCCGCCGTCATCAGCAAAACACCGCTTCATCTTGGCAGCAACAGACTACTTCTCAAAGTGGGCAGAAGCAACTCCATTCAAAGAAGTTACATTTGAGCACGTGATCAACTTCTTCACCCACAATGTTGTTTACAGATTCGGTGTGCCACGCCGCATAATCTCAGACAACGGAACTGCTTTCAAGAGTACAAAAATCTATAAGTTTGTTGATCGGCACAAAATTGATTGGCGGTACTCTTCCATTTACTATCCAAGAGCAAATGGCTTAGCTGAAGCCTTCAACAAAACACTGGTGAAATTGCTAAAGAAGATTCTATCTAAGAACAAAAGAGAGTGGCATACGAAGATGGCAGAGGCGTTGTGGGCATATCGTACGACCTACTTAACACCGACCAAAGCCACTCCTTATTCTCTGGTGTTCGGAGTTGAAGCTGTACTGCCACTAGAAATTGAACTTCCATCCCTTCGAGTTGCTATCCAAAATGAGATGACTCAAGAATAGAATGCTCGATCCGCAAGACTGGGGGCATTTTAAATATTTATTTGGGTTGACATCGTGCTATACTGCGAGATCCCCAAATAAATATTTAAAATTTCAAGATTCCAATTCTATTCTGCTCTAAAATGTCCCTGTGAGACATGGCCATTTTAAATATTTATTCGGGTCGACATCGCGCTGCATGCCGAGATCCCCGAATAAATATTTAAAATTATCAATTCATATGTCTTTTGTGCTAAAGAATACAAAGATCTTCTTTTTCAAAGTCTATGCAGGTGACCTCTCAAAAGATCGAGACACCTTCTCCAATAAACCAAGACTCAAAAGTAAAGAAAGAGACTTTTGAAACTACACACTCCTACAAAATTGAGCCGAAAAAGCTTGAAGTCTTTCAACAGCCTGAAGCTTAAGGTTCAAATAGGTGTAAAAGGTCGGATCCAATAAGCCCAAATATGGCCAGATCGTTGGCAGCTCCGTCTTCTCAACAAGCCATAAGAACGGTCGTAGTAGCGGAACCCCCACTTCGTCAACCCGTTAGTAGGGACTGAAGGAAGAACGAAGGCCAATTTGACTCGACCAGTTCAAGTGATCGTAGTCTACAAAGTTCTCCAAAATGACTGGAGAATCAAAGTTCTAAGGGAAGATGAGTCTCGAGCAACTACTGAATGTTTGTAGGCTCCAAAATCTAAAACCACGAAGGATGACTCCATGTCTGTCAACTTCAGCAAAATCAGCATTGGGAAGCGCAATCCCCATAGCTCAAGTCTGAAGCCTGAATGGGTGTATGAGGTCGGATCCAACAAGCCCAAATATGGCCGGATCGCTCCAGCTCCATCTACTCAATAAGCCATAAGAAAGGCCGTAGTAGAGGAACCCCCATCTCAGCAACTAGAAGACGAAGAGCTGTCAAATCCCAGCTCTCCTGATCTGATGAACTCAAGTCATTCATATTAAAGTCTTCTCAAGTGGTTAAGGATTAAGATACTACTTACGTTCGGTATTATCAATTGAATCCAGAACCTGCAAATCCTTTAACAAATACGTAAAGCACAAAGCGAGGATCGTAGGAATTTTTCTTCAACAAGTCCGTTAAAGCACAAAGCAAAGGACCGAAGAAAATCATCCCAAAGTTCATGAAAAGCCTATGGGCGAACTAAGAGGATTTCGTCATCAACAAGTCCGCTATGCACAAAGCTCTGGACCGATGACTTTTCGCCTTCGACCTAATATAAACCTAAGGGTTTAGGTCACTGGCATCTACTCCTTCATCAAGCCCGACAAAGCTAGAAGCGAAGGGCAGAAGGCGTACAAAAACTTTGACAAGTCATCGAAGACAAATCAGACAACCTTCACCAAGTCCGCAGCACAAAGCACAGGACAGAAGGAATCAAAATCTCGGGGCTCTAGCAAAAGTTGCAGAATGAGCACCCTAGATGACATCTACAAATGTCCCTAAAGACTGGGGGCATTTTAAATATTTATTTGGGTCAACATCACGCTGCGTGCTGAGATCCCCAAAAAAATATTTAAAATTTCAACAAGATATCAACCATATATGGATACATTCAAGAGAGCAGTGGAGAAAGAAAGTTAGTGTGACATCCAAATAAATTTTAGAGATCCACTAAATGAAACCCTAGTGTGACATCTAGAATAAATATCTAGAGATCCACAGGGTCACTCAGCATACAACAAACGTGGCTCGCTCTAGGCGCGTACCACATTTGTTGGGGGGCATTTATTGACCCTTATAGCAAAACAAAAAAAAAGAAAATAAAATCAAATCTTACCTACTCCCTGCATCCCCACGTCACGCGACATCCTCCCACGTCGCTGGCACGCCGAAGCCGCATCTCCCACATCGTCTATACGACGTGAATGCATCGTTAAATAGTCAAAGGGAGGCTTCGTTCGGCCGATTCCCGCAAGCTCTCTCCCTCTCCGACTCCTGTGTAGCCCTCCGATGCTGTTCGACCACGCTCCTTCGACCGACTTACCGCATTCGACGACTTTCCCTTCTCGGTCGGGTCGGATCGGAAGCAAGACAGGAGCTCGAGGGCTGTGAAGTTAACTTTCTCCCTTCCAGAAAGTTAAGACATCTTGATCGGAAGCAAAGGAGCTCGCTCGCTGCGATCGTAACTTTCTCCCTCTCGTTAGCTTCTCCGGCTCCTCCCCACTGTTCGACTTTGCCCTCTCGACGACGTTCCCTCCTGCCGAATTGGAAGTTACGACATTTTGTTCGGAACCCACAACAGGAGCTCGCCGACTGTGAAGATAACTTTCTCCCTTTGGCGCTACTTCTCCCCCTCCCGACTGGTCGTCCGACGCCGCTCCTCCGACGTTCCCCTGCTGTCGGACCGGAAGTTACGACAATTTGATCGCAAGCAAGAACTGGAACTCGCCGACTGTGAGGTTAACCTTATTCCTTTTTGTGCGGCTTCTCCAGCTCTTACCTGGCTGTTCGACTTCGTTGCCTTCGACGACTTTCCCTTTCTCTCGGATCGGAAGATCGACATTTTGGTCGGAAGAAGCAAAGGGAGCTTGCGGCTGTGAAGGTAATTCTCTGCTTTCACGCACTTCTCCAGCCAAATTCCGTAAGTCAGCCAAACAGAGGTAAAGGAGTCAGGGGTGATTAATGACTTAATTAAGTTTAATTAGAGTTGTTTTTTTAATTAATTATAATTTGTTTTAATTGTAATAA
>NW_021319368.1:90310-108503 GCF_001605985.2 Dendrobium catenatum | reverse complement strand
TCCACACCCTTAAACGCTCACGTAGCGGGTGGGGATTTTTGATAAAATATGCGACCGCGGTGTCATTTTTGACACCTATCTGAAGCGCTCACGTAGAGTCGAGGGGAAGGTTGTCTCTTGGTTTTTCCCCTAAATGGGGAAGACGCCGGGAGGCTGCCGAAATTCAGACTGAAAGCACCGTGGATTTGAATAGAATTTTGGCCTATATGTGAGCAAGATTTGGACATAAAAACAACAAGAGCCTGCATTCAAATGAACATGAACAGAGGACATGAACAAAAACATAAATGATTTCTAAAAGTTCAAATCCAAGTAAAATCAAAATGAAATTCAAATCAATTCAAACATGAAATTACACTTGCAAGAATTTCAGAAAACTCTGAACAAGCACTCGAACATGTACTTGAACCTTAAGACTTGGACTGCAGGGGACTTGGACATAAAAATAACATAGAACTCAAGCTCAAGTAAACTCTAACATGAATTAAACAAGGTTTCAGAAGACTTGAACTTCCAAGAACAACACACAAAATCTCAATGCATGCAAGTGAATAATGTATCAGACTCTTACAGCAGTCTCTACAAAATCGGGGATTTCTGTATCTGCAAGAATGAGATGCATTGGTGTCCCTCTTATATGTACCCGAAACCACTCTCCAACACTAGCAACTTTGCCTGTAAATTGAGATGGCAAAACCGGCATTTGATAGTGGAAGATCTGCCTCTAAAAACAAGTACAATCAACAAACCCACCTGAGATTGGTGAAAGGTGGATGTGGTGCAAGAAACGAGGGTCTCCTCTGGACATTCCTAGGAACTCGTATCAAATATAACGGATCCTTACAAACAAATATGAGCCACTTGTGGATAACAACGGTGTGTATATCGTAAGCATAACGAACCACTGTGGGCACAAGTATAGATATCACCTACAACAATGGTGATCAAGATCTACAAGTATTTCGAGTACAACGACAACCCGATGTACGAAAAAGTCCACTACACTAAAGATCTCGAAAGGAGATCTTTTCAAAGAAAAGCAGCAATCAGTGGACTTCAAAGTCCAAAAGAAAACCATCCCCGATGATTGAGAAAGGGGAGTCAATGTCAAGATGAGGAAATACCTCATGACATCCAAATAACAACGCCACCGAATCTGCAACACTCATGCAAGCAGACAGAAGGCGTCTACAACATTCATATTCGGCCTTTAAGGCCTTCAACAAAGAAAATTCATGAACAAAGGCATGAAGCCTACAGAACCTGATCCTTCTATACGGATTAATAGGAGTCGACAGGGTTCGAACTATTAAATAGATACACGATTGTGGGGACCGATGTATTTGTTCCAATACATTCATATCCGGCATTCAAGGCCTGAAATCAAGAAAATTTATAAACAAAGGCACAAAGCCTATGATGGAAATGACCCCAGACACCCCGATGATGGCCGTGTTGAATGTAGATCTCAACCGGAGGGGTTCACAAATATTTTTCAAATATCACCCAAATATTCCAAAAATCCAAAATAAAATCTCAAAGTCCAGATATTTAAATCTGAAATCAATCCATTAATCGCTTAAAGAAAAATTCATCCACCCTCCGCAACAGTCTGCCGGGGTGGACAAATTCAAATAAACTCTAGCTCACAAAGAGCCAAATGCCTAGTCAAAAATATCACTAGGATCCATTCTCAAAAAAATCTCCTGCCAGTAAGAACGTGGTACGTGTCCTCTAACCGGCGGTCTGCCGCCAAATGGCACCGCAGGATAAAGGGTTATGACGACCCGGGGCCCTCTGAACCGAGTGGTTTTGCCGCCAAATGGCACCACGACATAGCGGTTATGGCCAGAGCCAATGCGCTCCTTATTGGCATCAAATCCTTGAGATATGAATCAATAGGATATGATCGACAGGGCACAAATCCCTCTGTCAGCTAAGGTGGATTTAAATTTGTCCCCTTTGTCAAACATCCAACCCCGGTCTACAAGGTTCCCTTGGACAAAGCAACCCATGGCTGCCGACAAGGATCCTTCTATCAGGTTGGGTCGACTACCTCCTCTGACTAAGTAGACCAGGGACCACGATGGCCCGGGACGACGGAACCATGGGATCTTGATCGGGCCCATCATCCATTTCCCCACTATCCGCTTTAAGTGCAAGATTGTGCAATTTCTATTTTAAATATCAAATCTCCCAAATTCCAAACCCATTGCTGCTACTATATGCCAGATACACGTATCTTTTATGTATCTGATTGACGAATAGCCTTAATCAAAAGTTCTCTCTCGTGATCGGGAGGGGTAATTAACTATAGGGGATTGCGCCTATAGGAAACCAGAACTCAGATCATAAAGTCCACACAAAATGAGGGCGAAATCTCTGGGTAGTGTCTTATCTACAAACCCATCTGCCTTCCAAAATTTACCCCGGAACTTATCCGTTAAAACTCCCTCGCCGAATAATAAAAAGAAACAGCGCGGCGGGGAGGCCGGGGCCGAATTTTTGGAGCCCACACACACACATGACTATTATTTGCATTAAATGAAGAGTGGAATATATTAAAAACATTCATGAATTCTATATAGTATAATAGTCTTTATTAGTACTTAATATGCAATTTAGATGATCAATCCTATAAAAAAGACTTAGCTAGATAAAAAAGAAGTAACAAGCAAACTTATTTTCATTATATTCATAGATGAACAAAGTATAAGATAAGTAATAGAATTTTACCACAAAAATTGATTGAAGTATCTTCTCTACACTCATTCCTCCTCCATTTATAGAGTTTCTTATACATACAAAATATAACTCTCCTAGAGAATGTATCTTTCACTTCCCAAGACTCTCTTAGATTTTACTCTAAGAGGGTACTAGAGAAGTAAACTAAAAATACACTCAATTATAACTCTAGTGATTGAACTTCTTATGCATGGAACATAACATCATTTTATAGGAAAACATAGAAATGGCCTCAAGTGCTAATTGCTTGACCAGGTTACACCACAGTGCTTAAAGTTGAACTAGCACATCAGCAATGACAAGTTTCATATGTTGTAGTGCTTGAAGACATGTACTTGTTACTTGAATAGACATATCCTTTTGCTAAGTCGATCATGGATCTAGGAAGTTGTAACTGCCATCCTATGGGGATCCAAAATTTTGAGCACTATGGTGCTAGTGTGGAGTTTCATATGCTAAAGCATTGAATTATAGTACTGTGACATTAATTTTCTTGAGAACCTAATGCAACTAAGCTAAATGTTCAATGCAATGGTTCTCTCAATATAGTGGCACTGACTGTGTTATTTTGCAGTGCTTGCAAATAGAGTGGATGGTGATGTAATATAAAAAAATAATGCTCCTATGGAGCTTATTTCTATGCAACATTGTTGTTTCATCTGGTGCTGCTGTTCTATATGATACATTATATTTTTTGTAATTTCTAAGTATTTCCTATACAAAAAAAACTAAACAACATAATTACACAAACATTAAAATGTAGTAAATAGTAGGTAATTTACACTTAACAATATTACCCATGGAGTAGAGAGTATTAACCTGTGAAATAGAGAAGAACATCAGGACCCTTTACGATGTGCTAGAGATGTTCTTCAAGTCACCACCGAGAGCTTATCTTTGGAGATTCATCTGTAAGAGTTAGAAATGGGAAATATCTTAGGAAAAATGTTAGTTATACTACTTTAAATTGAATGTTAAAAATAATTAGTGTAGATCAAGTCTTGGATGATGAATTTTAAATCTTATTCATGTAAAAAAGAATTGAATTAATTCATTAGGAATAATGTATGGGAGGTATTTAGTAGATCCAAGGATCAAAGTATAGAAGGCACTAAATGGGTTTTCAAAAATAAGTTTAATTTCTCTGGGTTGATGATTAGGATAGAGGGTATTTATTTTAAGTGACTTTTGACCTTGTAGCTAAGTTAGATGCCATTAGAGTCATTTTAGCACTTACATTTTTTAGAGGCTTCAAATACCAAATGGAAGCCAAGAGTGCTTTTTAAATGCAATTATCAAAGAAGATGTCAAGGTAGAATAACCCCCATGCTTTGAAATTCCTCATTCCCAAATCACGCCTATAAGCATAAGATAGCCTTATTTGGGTTAAAACAATCACATAAGGCATGGTATAAGAGACTTAACAATAGTGTAGACACCACATTATTTCTTAAGATGGTTGGATATGATGTACTCATAGTAAAGATTTATGTTGATGATATGCTTGTTGGATCTACAAAAGAAAAACATTGTAAAATATTTTTAGCTAAAATGAGTAAAGAATTTGAAATGAGTATGATGGGAGAGTTGACCTATTTTCTAGAATTTAGTATAAAGAAAAGATAAAATGGTACCTTTCTTAATTAGACTAAATGCATTTAGGAGATATTAAAAATTTTTGACATGGAAGGTTCTAAAATCATAAATACATTAATGATTAACCAACCAACTAAATAAGAATATAAATAAAAAATTATTTGATCAGAAAAAGTACTGAGGAACAATAGGATCACTACTTTATTTGACTACTTGTAGACAAGATATCATGTTCAGTGATTATTTATATGGTAGATTTCAAGCTAATCCCAAAGATTCCTATATTAATAGCATCAAAACAATCCTTAAATATTTGATACGCACCAAAATCTAAACATCTGATATCATAAGAATAACAGCACCTTTGACATTATAGGATATTTAGATTCAAACTTTGTAGGGAGTAGAGTAGATAGGAAAAGTACATATGATACTTATCAATTCATAAGTTTCCATAGTTTTTTTGGTCTAGTATAAATCAAAATTCTTTAGCCCTATCCATTACTAAAGTAGAATATATAGCTATAGGTAGCTATGTTGCCCAAGTGTTATTGCTGAAGTAACAAATTCTTGACCTTAGACTTTTTGTAGGCACCATAACTATCATGTACGATAACATTAGTGCAATATATACTTCAAAAAATCTAATCTAATATTACAGGACAAAGCACATTTATATTAGACATCATTTCATTACATATCATGTAGCAAAGGGTGACATGGATTTACACCATGTGGAAACTAAAAATTAATTGGTAGATAAGTGTACCAAATCCTTCAATTATTATACATTCAATACACTTATGACTTTACTATGTGTCATTAATATTCATGCTTAGAGAAATTAGGATAGAGGTAAGGTAAGGTTTATTTTTGTGTTTATTTGTTTTTTAATTTTTGTTTCTTTTATTTGTTTTTTTTTTATAAAAATTATTTATTATGAATTATGATTATTTGTGCATATGCTTTTGCTTAGTGAATTCTACCTAATCACCACTCACAAAACCATAATTTTTTGTTCACTTTGTACTTTACAATACACTCATCATAGTATATGATCCATATAAGATTTGATCGTTGGAACAAATAATTAGCATATTAATTATTTTTTATTATTTGTTATTGTTGATTGTATAATACGAATTACTTATCATATTATATGATAACTTCTAGTCAACAATCATACCAACGACTCCTCGGGATGATCACTTTTACACTAATCTTACTAGATGATCCCGGATTATACTATATAATTTAACCATTGACTGTATGTTCACAATGAAACATATTGGATGAATTTGATTGTACTGTATGAACAACCTATTATACTGCATGATATATCAAAGCTATTAAAAAGAGGGGAAATAATCTATTTACTTCACATTTCCAAATTTCAAACCCCTCCCCTTCTCTAATTCTACTCCCTCGCTAAGTTTTTAAGTCTTGAAAGTGTGGTCATGTGGATCTCCATAGAATGGTAGATGATAGGTTTCAATATGAGGAGAATATAGATGTTTATGTGTAGAAGATCCTCCATCATAGATTATAAAATCTTTAATCAAGCAAACATTTCCTATAAGGTACTTGAATTATTTGCTACATCCACACTTTGTTTCAATATGTATTTTACCTTTCCATGTCATATCAAGCTTCTTTTAGAATTTTTTTTTTCCAATCATCACACTACCATTAGTTGTACTACTCTCCAATCTCGAGTTTTCCACCGACAAGTAACCATCACATTAGATGATCTATATGAATACCTTCATCTATTAAATATCGATCCATCACTCTATTTTAATTTAGGTTGTTAGATTATAATTGAACCAAAGTAAACACAATCAATAGGAACTCTCGTACACCAAAACACTAACCCTTAGTTAGTTCTTTAATCTTTAATGCATGTGTTATTCAACACATCCTTAAGAATAATGTCAAACCTAAAGTTGGTGACCAAATTAATATCACTCTCCTTTTATCCTTGGTCATCTACTACTGCATGACAAGAACATAATTCAATGCTTGCAACATAATCTTTAAGTATATAGAAAATCTCACATCCATTAGGAATCTGAGAGCCCGAAGAAAGCAACTTAGCTCTAGAATACATCATTGGAAAAATCCAAAAAAATAAATACAACCTAACCTTTTTAACATAACCTAACTACCTTCCTATGTTCTTCACCGATCATTCTTTTCACATCATCTTTAGCAAGGGGAGCACAAGCATAGCCTGCCATTGCCCACAATACAATTATCCATAGGACGCCTGGACAAAAAACTTTTCTCGACTTGAGTTGAAGGTCAATTCTTATATAGAGGATTCCACTCAGCAGTGGGAACAACCCCTACAGCAACAAGAGGAGAAGCACTAGATGTTTAGTGATTGTGTTGCTTCCATCCACTGTTACTTCTAGCCATCATTTCCACCACATGATCTGGGACCCTCCTACGAGTAGTAGTGTTATATTTTTAATAGTTTATTCCTCATAGTTTATTTTTATTTTCTACATTTTCCTTTGTAACATTGGTATGTATTGATGTTAGTTCGTAGAACTCTTTTTATGTTATTGGATGTATTATTTTTACTCTTTAGTGTAGTTTATTTTTTCTTTGTATTTCCTATTATCTAAAACATTCATAATAATTATTATAATAATAAATTTAAAAAATATAATTGTAGGTTTCTCCCTATTTTTTAAAGAGATCAAAAAGTAAGGGAGAGAGCTAGGGAAGTTATTAAAATTAACTTGCAATTTAAAACAACAATGTTTGATATCATAAAAAAATAGAGAGATTATTATAATCCGCACCTAGTGGAAGTGATTCTGTGATGGCATATCTGCCTTATCGAGAGGGTTAAAGGAGAGTCGCTAAAGTATTTAGTGCAATGCCCATAGAGGACTCTCGAGAGCGGACACAGGTCAAGTTGATCGATAACTTAGAGCCCATTTGGGATTGGTTTTATATTGTATTTTTTTTATTTTTGTCTTTTTGTTTAAATATGTTTGTTTCATGTAATTTTTATAAGTATATTTTTATAATTAAAAATAAATTATCTTTTTCTAAAAGGCATTCTAATATTTTTTTTTAAACACTATCTTTGTATGCCACCAACTAATGCCCACCGCCATCCACAACCATTCAACATCATTGCAACTATCAGTATTTGCAATCCCCACAGGCAACCATTGGTTGCTACCAATCGCTAGGGATCACAACTAATAGGGATGCAAGAGAACCAAATGTTCGACGAGCTACATTTTGCTCGATTCGATTAAAGCTTATTTGTTATCGTTCAATTAATCGACCAAACAAATTTGAACATATTTTAAATACTCGATCCTTAAATAAATAAGATTGAACACTAATGTGTTCAACTCATTTATCTTCATGAACAACATCATTTGATGCTCGTGAACAAGCTTGACATTAAGCTCAATAAGAAGCTTAATAAAAGCTCGATTCGTGTTCAATTCTAAACTCCTGAATAAGCTCGGTAAAAACTCAATTAATATTTGATTGTAAAATTGATAAATATGCATAATATAAATATTTCATATTTATTATAACTATATATTTATTGTTAAATAATAAAATTTAAACTAATTAAATATTATGATATATGCTAACACAACCATTGAAGTCATCCTATGAACGCAAAAGATAATCTTGAAGCTGTTGTACCAAATGCAGAGATGGGCAATAGGTAAGCTTCATTTGAAAATATATTCATATATATTAATCTTATTTTCATTTTACATAGACAATTGCTTTTATTATAAATTTAATTTCATTTTATTTTATACTTCAATAGATTAAATTTGTTCATGAAAAACAGACATTTCACATTTGTCCATGATTGCTAGATTGTTTGTGTAAAATGATAATGAACAAATATGAGATGAAGATAGATTGCTTGTTCATGAACGAGCTCATTTGGTAGCTCGAAAAAACTAGTTAAACATGTTTATGAACTTGCTCATTTGATAGCTCAAAAATACTCGTTAGATATGTTCATAAATGTGCTTGTTTGATTGTATTAAAAAATTTGTTAATATGTTCATGAACATGCTCAATGTAATTAATTATTAGGAGGCTCGATAAAACTCGTTTGCTAAGTTAATAAAAGTTAAAAGTACAGCTCGTTTATAGTTTGTTAAGGCTTATTTATTTAAATCTCGATAAGCACTAAACGAATCAAATATAACCAAACTTGAACACTTTTTAATTTAAACGAATCAAACATGAACACAAAAAATAAAGATCGCATCAAACATGAACCAAACTTGAACAAATTCATAATAAATGAACTCAAACATGAAGACTCACATATTCAACTCGGCTTGTTTCGATTCATTTACAACACTAACAGCTAAATACCACTACCCTCACCTTCCACCAAAGCCTTCTAGTTGTGACTATTGTCAATCACATTATCATCACCTTCATGATCATCATGACCATCACCAATGCCATCGTATAAGCAAAAAAAATAGTATATTTTACTTTAAATCCAAAATATAAATAAATGAAAATAAAGAAAATAAACCTAACGGTTCCTTTCGTTTCCAAACCGCTCATCTATGGTCTCGACCCTCAGATCCCTCGGAAGAAAACCCCGGCCCTCCCTCTTACGCACCGGCACCGCCAGCGCCAGCGCCCCCGTTACTGATACAGCTGGCCACCCTGCCACCACATGGGTCTCTGCCCCCGGCAATCCACTCATGCGTTGGCCTCCGCCGCAACCGCCGTCAAAATCACAACTCCAAATCTCCTTTCAGCCGCCGCACACTCCACCATTCTCAGTAAATATACAATACGATGTTACTGCTACTACATCCGCCATCTCCTCACTCATACGTGCTACTCCACTCTCCGACCTTAATGCCACTCTCATCAGCTCCGGCCTTCTTCAATTCCCAAATTTCCCTTCCATAATCGTCCTTCTTATCCGCTCCCATTACTTCGACCTCGCTTGGTCTCTCCTCCTCTCTCATCCTCCCTCCCCTCTCTCAACCTTCACCTCCCTCTTCCGCCGCTACTCCCGAGCACAAATGCCCTCCGCTGCCATCCGAACCTTCCTCTTCCTCCGTCACCACCCACACCTTTACACCACCACACCTGACGATGATGACAACCCTCTCGAGCTCCTCCTGGACGCCCTCTGCAAGGAAGGCCATCCAAAAACTGCCGCCGACTTCCTTACCCAGTTGAAATCAGAAGACCCCAATTGGATTCCCTCTGTCCGCTGCCACAATATCCTCCTCCACGGCTGGTTCCGCCAACAAAAGCTAAAGAAGGCGGAGAGTTTATGGTATGAGATGCGTCGTGATGGGGTATCTCTTACTGTTGTCAGCTACGGCACTGTTGTCGATGGTTTATGCCGCCTGCGCCGCCCAGATCAAGCTATGGATCTTCTTGAAGAGATGCGACGTTCAGGTATCGAGCCTAATCTCCTTACCTGCAACCCTATTGTTGATTCCCTTTCAGAGGCTGGAAGATTTCGGGAAGCTCTTGGATTTGTTGAGAGGTTCCCTCTTTTCGGCATTTCGCCAAATATCTCCACTTATAACTCATTAATTAAAGGGTTCTGCAAGAATTTTGATCTTAAAGGAGCTAGCAATGTTCTGAAGACCATGAACGGAAGAGGCATTCTGCCGACATCGACTACATATAATTATTTCTTTAGATATTTTGCAAAATTCGGCATGGTTGAGGAGGGTATGAATCTTTATAACAAGATGCTTGAATCTGGGTACGCTCCAGAAAGGCTTACGTATCAGCTACTTTTCAAAATGCTTTGCGAGTTGAAAGAGTTGGATCTTGCAGTGCAGCTGATCAAGGAGATGCAAAGGAATGGGTTTGAGTTGGACCTGGCAATGAGCACTATGCTCGTGCATTTGCTCTGTCGCTTAAGAAGGTATGATGAGGCCTGTAAAGAGTTCGAGGAAATGCTTAGAAGGGGAATTGTGCCACAGTACATCACTTATCAGAAGTTATCTAAAGAGTTGAAAAGATTGGGTTTGGTAAAAATGGAGGAGAGATTATCAGCTTTGATGTGTTCAGTACCACATTCTACGAAATTGCCTGCAACTTACATGGACAATGGCGGAGGTGAGGCGGCAGAAAGGCAGAAGTCAATACTTAAGAAGGCTCAGGCAATGTCAGAGGTTCTTAAGGAAAGAAAAGGTAAGGATCAAGTGACCAAATTGGAGACATTTGAGGAAAGCATGATTGAGAAAGCAAATAAATTGATTATAAATATAAGGAGGAGAGTATATACAGTAAAAAGTTAGTTCTTCACTCTCCAAGCGCTTTGAAACATTCAATTTTTATGATTTTGTAAGTCAAAACTGGAATTGTTGCAAAATGATGATGGTTTATTTTAGTTTGTCAATAAAAGAAAAGATAATGCCACTTAATTCAATATATATGTTATTCTGATAAAACATATGAGAATAACATGATAATGGTAACTTTATTTCATCCTAATTTCACAATCCTCAATTTAATGCTGGAACAGTAAATGGAAGCTTAAAAATTAAGAATAACCGAATATCTTTTGATCCATGGAAAGAGCAGATTTGGAAAAAGTTAAAGATATTCCAATAAGCTTTTTGGTATTCATGAAGGAAGGGTATTTTTAGAGTATGTGTAGAATCTAAAAGAGTAAGAGGAGGATAAGTAGAATTTTTAATTTCACAGGCCTTCATTATAATATGAGGGGTGTTTATACTAATTGGGTAGACTAACTTTACAATAAAGAATCAATCTATCTAAAGGAAACTTAAATAAGATAAAAAGATGAATTGTTGGTATGCCATATGTATAAATTTGAGATTTATTTGGCCAAAGATGTATTGTTGTCCTTTGTGGGTTGTAGTGTCCATGTGAAATTTTTTTGTTTATTCTTCTTCTTTGATAGATTTTTATAGTTGTAGGTAGGTCTTTCTTATTGTAGATCATGCTTAACATTGTGATTGTACAATCTTAGGATCCAATAAAATGTGTTGATGTTTAACACTACCGTCATCATCGAAAATAACATTGTCCTCAAAGTTGAGAGAAGGAAAAGACGAAGAAAGTGCTAGAAAAATTTTCACCCAGCATCATCCAACAACAACATGAAGCCTTTGTCCCACTACGTGGCATCGGCTATATGAATCCTTTTTCGCCATTGTGTCCGGTTAAAAGTCAAATTCTCATTTAAATCTAATAAAGAAAGATCATTTCTAATATTTTCTACCTAAGTCTTTTTAGGTTTATCTCTACCATTCTTAACATAAGTCAAATCTAATACCTCAACTTTCCTAACCGGGCCATCGGAAGACCTCTGTTTAATGTGACCAAACCATCTAAGGTGACTCTCTCTAATCTTATCTTCCACTAGAGCTACTCCAACCTTTTCACGTATATGCTCATTTTGTATCCTATCTCTTAGGGTCAAGCCACTCATCCACCTAAGCATCCTCATATCTGCAACACTTAACTTAGTATTATGCTTCTCTTTTAATGGCCAACATTCGGCACCATAAAGCATTGCAAGTTTCACGACCATCTTATATAATTTTCCCTTAAGCTCGATGCATTCCTCCACTTCAACCACCCAACTTGAATTCTGCTGATAATATTCCCATCAATTTCACCATCACTCTGAACAATAGATCCAAAATATTTAAAACATGTACTCTTATTAATGACTTGATCGCCCAAAGTCACTGTTGAAGAATTTTTGTATCCTCAAACTGATTGCATACTTTATGATTGAGCACGACATAAGAATGATGATATATTACCCATGAGGGCAAAAATACCATTTTCTTATGAAGTCAATAATAAGGTGATTTAAAACAGAGATTCTCCCATTCAATGTTTGGTTGAATGGGGTTTATTTATTTCTGGGGTACAGACGTCTCATAGGAGCTTGCACCTATGGTTAATTACATCTCAAGTTTTGGCTTGAGATAACTTTTAATTAAACTAGTGGTTTTCTTCATTTGGAAGTCATTTTAGACATTGGCTACAGTTTGATTTTTTTAAAAATCCATGAAAGTATTAATTAAAGGGTTTTGGCCTTTAGGAATTTCAAGGAGGTGAAAAGATCAACTTAGAATTAGATTTTGGAATGAGAGTCAAATGAGGTGAGGTAGGAGCACTTGATTATGAGGGAAACTCAGAGGTGCTCGAACTATCTTATATTGGGCTTTACAATTTAGAATCCAATTTTGGTTTAAGTTGATATTTTAATTAGAAAGTTGAGGCTTACATTCTAACAACACATATTGGAGAGATTGCCAGAAAGGTGAGGGCTTATAAGATTATTTGGAATGAACCAATGCCTCGAACCCTAAAACTAAGGTGAGGACTACCAATAGGTAGTGTCTCAAACCTAAATCTAATGAGTGCAAAGGGGCTTACAAACTACACCTCACAAGAGGCATAGCCCACCCGACCTATGGATTTACTTTCCCGCTTGGATGGGACTACCAGCTAGACCCACCTAATCGATTTTAAAACCATGCCATCCGATCTTAATGTAGATGTAGAGTGGAGGGTTTTTTTATTTAGAAGGTAGGACTTATAGCTTGGCTTTGAGGCCAAGATGTCTAATTATGATGGGTATGCATAATGTTAGTCCTTAAGTGACGGCTTTTCTACATGAGACACTTTGGCTATGCATGATTGTTTTAAGTTTTGGAAAACTTGGCTCTTTTAAAGAGAGCCATGCAAATTTTTTTTAATTAGAAAATCATGGAGCCTAATTTCATTTTTTAGAGTGTTTACATGTTAAGAGGTAGAAAATTTATTTTATCCTAAGAGCCTACTGCACCAAAAGTCTAGGCCACACCCAAACAAAGTAATAGAAGAAATCTAGGAAACAGACATGCTTTTCTAATGTGCATCCAGTAAACACATCAACACATGCTTGTATATCAATCAAAACAGAAGTGTAAATAGTGTCCCAATTATTACAAGTATGTTTGGCAACTGAGTTGCCTGTCATTATACAACCCAGTTAAATTTATAGACTCTACTTGCAGGGGTCTTCAAGCTTTAACTCTTCAGTGGACCATCAAGCTTCAACTCCGAGGAAGTACATCCTTCTTCAATCCACATTTTCTTCTAATCCAAACCTCACAAGTTTTACATTCTAGATCTAATCAAATACATGATATAAAATAAAAAAGACTCCCAATATCTTCATGCTTACAAATTTGTAAATTTTGTAAACAAACAAAATGTGAACAAACAATCACCATTAAAAACACACTAAACTTGATGAAAGGCTTGTCATGGATTTGGTTGGTTATGAATGGGGTTTACAACATAAGTCTTTGGAGACTTGTAGTAAACCTCACAACAATTTGCACCAAGGATCTTTTTGCAAGCTCAAATAACTCCACTATAAGTTTTCACCAAATTTATTAAGCAATGAGCTTTAGCATACACAACATACCCTAAACATATGTCAATTTTGTTGTTGTGCGTCAATCTAAGGAGCCTAACCTAGCATGCGACATTATAAAGAAAAGTTAACACCCTAACATTTGATTTCTATGTCAAATAGAATGGCCTAACCTATGATTCAAACATAGGTAATGGGAGAGATGCATGAATGCAAAAACATACAATTTGGAAGGTGTCAGACACCAATCCAACACCTCCATACATATTGAAATCCTCTCCAGACTCTCACATGAGATCCAACAAATGGAAATCACCAAATTTCCATAGTTTCGCGAAGTGGACAGCCAACAAAGGGATTTTTGGGGACCAAAAATCAAAGTTTCTAGGGACCTAAGGCTTTGGATCGTCAATCACATGTCATTGGCTAGGGAGCCTTAAGGTTTTGCCTAAGTTTTAGTGTTATACCTCTCTCGGTTTGTCCTAGTGCTCCTATCCAAGATCCGGGTCGCTGTCCAAGCTCCAATCTAAGCTCCAAAGTTGCTCCAAGCCGTTCCAAGCGAGGAAGATCACTGTCTAAGATGTTATGGTCGTCGCCGCCGCTGTCCAAGGTGATTTGAAGGTTCAAAATTTTTGTTTGAGAAGTTTTGAAGTCTTCCTTTGCTATGGAAGCTTTAAATAGCTTCCAACCCGCCTCGAGGTCGCCGGCAACGAAGAAGAAAGAGGGTAGAAATGCTCTTCCGCAAGAAGTGCCACACCAGCCCAAATCTGGACAGAATCGGGGCTTTGGACCAAACCTGGAGGCCGGTGGCTTAGAGAGATGCGGCCAACGGGAGGAGGCCGACCCCTAGAAGGCTTGGTTGAAGTCTTAGATGGAGTCGGACAGAAGCTTTGCACGTGAGGTGGGGCGCAAATGATGGCCTGAGCACGGGATTCGCTATGTCACTCTCTCTCACTCACTCTCTGGGTCGGGACGGACGAACAAAAGAAATCTGGGGAACCGAATGCCTCTCCCCTCTCTCTCTCGCTCGTTATCTTAGGGACGAATGCCCACAGCAAGCTTGCCGCCACAAAACTTCTAATAAGGCCTCTGTGAAGAGTGAAACAAAGCAAATCCACTTGAGTAGATTTTCTGCCCAATTGAAGTTAAATTGGGTCCGGGACTTGAGGAGAGATCTCGACCCTAGATCTCAAATTTTTATTTCAGATCCAAATTCAGCCCAAATTTGCTAATTTGGACTGGAATTGAGTTCGAATCGAACTCAAATTGGATAGATTTGGATCCAATCAAGTTAATTTCATGAAATTAAACTCAAATTGGCATCGAATTACGTCGAAGTGGGCTCGACGATGCTCGACGGGGTTCGATTGGGTTTGATTTGATTTTAATTAAATTAAATCGAATTTAATTTAATTAAATTGAGGCTTAATTCGGGTCAATTTTATTTGGACGACATTCGATTGGGTCGATTGAGCCTAGTTGGGCTCGATCAGGGTCGGGTCGATACAAAAATATGCGTCAACAAAAGGACCTCCAATATGTGTGGTGAACAAAAAGAAGTACGCCACACAAGTTGGCGTTGACCAAATAATGATCAAACGAGATCTTCCAAATCAATTAAGGTATGATTTGAAAGGGGAAGAGAGACCTACAAGAGCCTAAACTTAGATTTAGGCAAGGTCTACAACAACAAAGAGATTTCTATCTATCACCTTAAAGAAAGAGTTTTAAATTACTCTTGGAAGAGAATTTAGAAGCATTTTGACAACTTCTAAAGAGGTTTCTAAAGACATTTGATATCTTTAGAGATGATTTGATAGGAATAGAAGTATCTTGAAAACTTCTAAGAGGCTTCTAGAGATGTTGGGTATCTCTAGAAAGATATTAGATCAATTAGAAGTATTTTGACAACTTCCAAAAGAGACTTCTAAGGATATTTGGTATCCTTAGAGAAAATTGATTTGGTTAGAAGAAACATGATAACTTCTAAAAGAGCTTAGGGATGTTTTCTATCACCTATACGGCTAGGGGTATTTTAGCTACCACCTACAAGACTTTCAAGGATATTTTGACTATGTTGAAAGAATATTATAGGCGTTTGGAGTCTCTAAAAGGGTCTTAGAGATATATTCTATCTCCTAAAAGTTAGGGGCATTTTGGCTACCACCTAAAGGGTTCTCAAAGATATTTTCACTATCACTTAAGAAGGGTTAGGAACATTTGTTGTTTCCTAAAGGTCAAAAGGCATTTTGCACCTATTGAAAGTTCTAAGAGGTATTTTGGCAACCAAATAGAGGTAGAGTTTATCTTATTTAGGAAAGATAAAACTCAAAAGAGCTAAGACTAATAGTATTTTGACTACTACTTAGGACTTGAAGGTATTTTGTGTAAGATTATCTATTTTAGCTAGATAAATCTTAACATTTGGGAAGACTAAAGGGTATTCTGGCAACCACTAAAAGTCTATATTTAGGTGGATCTATTGATGTTCAATTTAAGTAGAACAAGATCTAAAGGAATGAGCTAGGAGAGACCTTAGAAGGTTTAAATTCTACCTAAACTTGGACATTGATAAGAATACTCATATTTGGGGATGTCTACACTTAGCATTTGATACTAAGATTTGCATTTGACTTTCATTTGGAGAAAGATAAATTTAAACTTTTCTTTTGGAGAACGAAAAGATTAACTTTCTTTCATTTGGAGAAAGAGAAAGATGAACTTTCACTTAGAGAAAGATGAACTTGATTTTCCTTTTAAAGAAAATTGGATTTTCTTTCCTTATGGGGAAGGTCCTTTTGGGAAAAGATGAGAGATTTGAAATTTTGAACCGAGGTTTTGATAATCCGGACCCAGTCCATAACCAGATGAAAGGAACATTTCTATTTGAAAGAAACATTCATTCATTCAAATTGAATTTTGCATACAATCAATTGTAATACTTCTTGAGGTAACATCCATTGATAGGAAACATATGACGTTCACCATTACAATCAATCAACTGGTAAGATCCACCTTGATAGTGCTTCTCTACCACAAAGGGGCCTTCCCAAGTAGGTTTGAACTTGCCACCTATTTTACGTTGGGCTATAACCGGTATGTGAAGAACTAGGACCAAGTCGCCAACCTTGAAAGTCCTAGGACGAACCAATTTATCGTGGGCTTGGGCCATGCGGGCTCGATACAACTTGAGGTTCTGTTGAGCAAACAAATGCTTCTCATCTAAACCATCAAGTTCCTCCAACCTCAATTGGGAATTTTTTCACTTGTAACTTCATTATTTATTGCAATTCTAAGAGATGGGAGTTGTACCTCAAAAGGAAGAACCGCCTCTGCTCCATAGACTAGAGCAAATGGAGTGGCCTGTATTGGAGTTCTATATGTGTTCCGGTAGGCCCACAACGCCTCAACCAACTTTTCATGCCATTGACTTTTATTCTCATCTAAGGTCTTCTTTAACAACTGAACTAATATCTTGTTGAATGCTTCAGCCAATCTATTAGCTCGAGGATATTATATCGTACTATACCTCCAATCAATGCTATGTTTGTTAACGAATTGATTAATCTTAGTACTTTTAAAAGTGAGGCCATTATCAGATATGATTTGACGTAGAACACCGAATCTGTATACGATATGGCGCTTCAGAAATTGTAGTACATGGCTAGTTTTGACTTCTCTTAGTGGTATAGCTTCAGCCCACTTTGAAAAATAATCAGTTGCAACAAGTATAAAGCTATGACCCTTTGAGGAAGGAGGGTCAATAGGCCCAACAATATCAGTTCCCCAACTTTCGAAAGGCCAAGAAGCTATTGTTAGATACAAAACATTTGGTGGTTGATGCAAAACTACCCTATATACTTGGCATTGGTGGCATTTTCATGCTATGTCAACACAATCTTTAATCATTGATGGCCAATAGTACCCAAGCCTTTTAATTTTAAATTTCATTTTGGGGTCCGATTGATGGGTGCCACACAACCCCGCATGTACCTCGGTCACGATCTTGTGGGCTTCATCCTTTGTAAGATATCGCGACCACATTTGGTCAAATGATCGCCGATACAAGCTGTTGTTAATCAGTGAAAATGACAATGTTTAAATTACTCTGATACCAATTGAAGTTGCTAGATGCGCCAAGAGGGGGATGAATTGGATGATTAAAAAACTTCTTTAATGAAAAGAAATATCTTTTTATGACTTTATGTGGAAGCGAATTTCATTCACAATAAAAAGATAGATAATCAATTTCATCCACACAATTAATCACAATAAAAATAAAAGGGGAAATAAAGTGCAGAAAAAATAAAGGAAAGAACACACCAAGATTTTTATAGTGGTTCGGTCAAACCATGACCTACGTCCACTCCCCGGAGGCACCCTCCGAGTATTACACTAAACATTTAGTGATTCTTCTTTAGCCCCCACAGCTAGGCGGAGAAG
>NW_021319368.1:59970-90210 GCF_001605985.2 Dendrobium catenatum | reverse complement strand
ATGCGATTACCAGCCCACCAAAGACTCTTACAAAGTCTTATGAGGTGCTTAAATAGAGGGAAAAAAAAACCCTAAAAATACTCAATTCAGCCGTCAAATATCGTACTGTACGATCTCAAGATCGTCCAGTACGATGTGCAGAAATTGACCTGTTAGTACTGTACGATCCAGTTAGTACTGTACGAACAGTTCAGTTGAAGTTCATACTGTACGATGTCCTATACGATGTGATGTACGAACAGTTCAATAAAAGTGCAGTTCGTCCAGGACGAAGCATGGGACGGCCAGAATTGTATCTGTTGATCGTATAGTACGATCTTGTTCGTACAGTACGACCAAAATATCAAAATTAAGCCATTTTGATTGAACATTCAACGGATTTTAAACATCGTACAGTACGATCATGATCGTACAGTATGATTAGAACAACTTTTCAAATTCAAATCTTTGCCTAATTTAATGGACGGCGAGGTTTCTATTTATAGCAGATCGTACAGCACGATGTGGTGATCGTACAGTACGATTAGTTATATTTAAAAATAATTTTTTCAGGAAAAATAAAATATTTTAATTTATATCTGTTACATCAGATCGTACAGTACGAAATAAATTCGTACAGTACGATGAACAGAAAAGTTAAAATATTTATAATCATTTTTTGCTCCCTCTGTGTGTGTGCTTGATCAACAAACTAACATACATCATTATAAGACTTGACTCAATAAATGAAAATTACACACTCATTTAATACGATCAATTCTACGCAATCTTAAGCCTTGAATCTTCAAAGAACGGTGCATGATGTACCTAAAATATTAGTTAACATAGAAAGAAATATGCACTGCAAATACCATGAGAAATAAAATATTGATAAATATTATTTGTTATCATCAAAATCATAAACTCGGAAGCCCGAGTTGCAACAAATGCTCTATTCTTTATTTGGTGACCAGCAGACTTCTCCTTTAGTAGTTTACCATTTTAGAGATTTTCAATGAAAGGTTGGCACCAATCATCCTCATCATCTACCACAAATGAAAACTCACCAAATTTTCAAAGTCAATAGGAGACAATTTGGCGATTTTAACTTCTATTTGGACTGAACTTTTTTCAGGGCATGACATTTCCTTGGCAAGCTTTGCTAGAACGTCTGCCATAGCATTTTGACCACATGGTATTCTAACAAAAGTTGCATTAGAAATTTGCTCAAATAATTTCATGGCATACGAGTGGTATTTAAGCAAGTTGGGTTTTAAAACTTTATAGGTTCCTGCAACTTGGTTAATTACCAACTGCGAATCACCATAAATTTTAATATTTTTAATTTTCATTGATATTGCTAATTCTAAACCAGTTATCAATGCTTCATATTTCACCTCTTTATTTGTACAAGGGTCTGATAAACTGTAAGAATATCGCAATATAGCTTTATCATGTGTTCAGTACCTCTTTGGAAAGAAGCTGCACCATCAAAATACAACTCCCAAGTGGTTCTTTCGTGGTCATCTAAATTCATTATTTGTTCATCAAGAAGATTGTCATTCAAGGGAGATCCTGCCGGTATTGGGTGTGCTGCTAAGAAGTTAGCAAGAGCTTGTCCTTTCACAGCACATTGGGGAGTGAAAGTGATATTGAATTGAAGTAGTATCATGGCCCATCTTGCTAAACATCCTGAAAGTGTTGGACGGGTCGTGAGGTACTGAAGGGGATTGACCTTAGACATCATATTGACTTTATGAGAGAGCATGTAATGCCTGAGATTTTGAACAGCAAAGATAAGGCATAAGCAATGTTTCTCAATGGAAGGGTAATTCATTTCAATATGAATCAGACGTCTGCTTGAGTAGTTCAGGACATTCTCTTTTCCTTCATTATTGGTTTGGGCCAACAAAGCACCAATGGACTCATCTGAGGTTGTAGTGTAAAGAATTAATGGACTCCTTGGAATAGGAGCGGCCAAAACTGGCGAGGATAAGAGATAGCATTTTATACTATCAAAGGCTTTTTGGTAGCTATCATCCCAATAGAACTCTAACTCTTTCTTTGAAAAGGCTGCAAAGGGTTGGCATCTACCATACGAGTTGGATATGAAGCCGTCTTAGATATGCCAACCTACCTTGGAAAGATCTTAGTTGAGTAAGAATTTTAGGAGGTTTCATTTCTAATATCGCTTTGATTTTAGTAGGGTTAATTTCAATGCCACGGTGTCGAACAACCCAAGAAACTTCCTTGAAGTCACCCTAAAAGCACACTTCAAAGGATTCATCTTGAGGTCGTACTGACGAAGCCATTCAAATACAACCATTAAATCAAACAAATGATCCTCTCTTTCTTTGATTTTGAGCACGAGATCATCAATGTAACATTCAACTTTGTCATGAATGAGTTCATCAAAAATTTTGGTCATTACACCCTGGTTGGTCGCATCAGCATTTTTAAGGCCAAAAGGCATGACCTTATAATAGTATATTCCAATGGGTATTCTAAAAGAAGTATATTGCTCGTCCTACGGGGCCATTTTGATTTGGTTGTACCCCGAGGACCCATCCATAAAGCAAAAGAGACCATGAGAAGAAGCAATGTCGATCATGAGTTCAGGAATGGGTAAAGGGAACTCTTCTTTGGGACATGCTTTATTCAAGTCTCTAAAGTCGACACATACATAAATTTGTCCATTCTTTTTCTTAACGGGGATAATGCTAGCCAACCAAGAGGGGTATTTTTCCTCTTGAATAAAGCCTACCTCAATTAATTTCTTCACTTCTTTAATCACTTGTTGTTCAATCTCCAAACGCATCCTTCTTAGAGCTTATTTGACTGGAACAACATTTTGTTGAATGGCAAGTTTGTGGACTATTATGTCTGGATTTAATCCTGAGATTTCATCATAACTCCATGCAAAATAGTCCTTAAACTCTGTTAGGAGTTGTACCATACCATTGGCATCATTTTTATTTAACAAAGCACTTATAAAGTAGACATAACAGAGTAGGGCGTGGATTTTCTTCAGTACCCAAATTAATTTCTTTAAGTTCATCAATTATTAATTTGATTTTTTCCTCAAATTCAGGGGGTGCATCCCTAATTTGAGAGTAATCTGGGTTGTTGCTAGCCTCTAAACATAACCTCCCAACAGCGTTGTAGGTTTCGGTAAAAATCATATCAACTTCCAGATTGTTAGTAATAACCAAACAATAAGCATCATCATCTATTGGTCTGACAGTACCAAAGCCAACACCATATCTTTTTTTCTTCAATTCGTATTTAGAATTCCATAGATTTTCATGTTGTTGAGCTTCGCCCTTGGACCATATAGAAGGAGAAAAACCTCTTTCAATTAAACTTTTAACACGAACAGGATACCAATTAAAAGGTAGTTCTACCATTTCATTCAAAGAAAGATCCCCAAGTTCTACACCCACTTCTGAACTTGAGGGTTGATGTGCTTTATAAAAGACACGCTCCTTCCCCACCTCTTCTTCTAACTTAGGTGTAACACATACATTTAAATCATCTACTGTACTTTCGGACGAAGAAGTTAAAGTCTTTACAAACTCATTCAAGTTTTCATATGTAGTGAAATCAGACACCTCTTTTTTAGAGTTATCCTCATCACATGGGAGATTTTCTTTAATGTTCCAAATAGGCTTTAAGGTGATTACCCATTTTGAAGTTGCATCTCTTGAACTATCCATCACATTTGACTCAGCCTTTGAATTGGACCCTGAGCCTACATGGATAATGGGCCTTCTTGGAGTAGGTGGTGGAGATGAGGCTTTGGTGGCCCTCATCCTCCACCCATCTTTACTTCTGCCTCCTCTTCCACGATCTCTTCCACGGTCACACTGTGCCATCCTACCTCCTCGTTGTGTTGAAGGAGGGACAAGATTCCATCTAATCTTTTTCTCAAGCTCTTTTTGAAGGTGCTCTTAGATAAGTGTTGGAGATTTTTCTTTTAGTGCACTAGTTCCCACTTGATCTTCAGTTGGTACCACAGATCTAGAAAATACTGACAACCTCTTTGGAACATAGTAAGAAACATCTTCGTATTTCTCGACTTCATGCACACTAAATTGTTTCAAATCTTCCTTTATGCAGTGTTCTACACTACTCCTTTCATATTTCATATATTGGTGTTGAGAGGAAGGAACCATTTTGTATTCATGTAGACTAGGCCTACCAAGAAGTGCTTTAAATGAAATTTCAGAATCAATTATGTGGAATTTAGCTTTAGTTCTTAAATCCTCCATCAAAAGAGAAAGAGTAATAGAGCCTAAAGCTCTTTACCCCTTTTCATTGAAGCCACGCAACATCATTTTGTAAGAACTTAATAATATCAACAATTATATAAAGTGGGCGATTGTGATCTGAAGTACCTAGGAGTAAATCCTCATCAAAAAAGGTTACGCCAAGTACCTTTTTAAAGTGTAAAGCCTCCTCGAAGGAACACTCTGCGAGTTGAGCCAAACAAATTTCAGGATCAAGTAGAGCCTTGATCAAAGCCTCTCGCATTTCAGGAGAAAGTACGAGTGTATCATATATACTCAACCTCGCAGGGAGTTTCCTAAAGTGAGCTAATACATTGTAATCCACTTTTGGTGGTCCACCACCCACTTGTTCTTATGGAGAAAGTGTTGGTGGAACTACGCCCTCATTTTGATTGACATATTCTTTTCCCTTATCTTTCTTAGATGTCATTGGAGATGGTACAATATGACCACTTCTTATGTTAATTTCTAGTATTTCTTCAGGCTCAGAAGTTGAGGTCACATCAACCAAAACCTCATAATCTGATTCTTCTTTCACTTGATTTGTCTCTAAGTCAGGTGACTAAGGCTCAATGATAATCTTTACTCCCTGCATTTTGTACAAGGGTAGATCATCATCAGAACTTAGTTTACTTGATTCAGATAATTGAGAAGATTCAGATATAGATTGTTTATTTTCAGATTCAGAATGGACAGATAGCACGTACGCGGAAGGATTGTTCATTTCACTAACACCCTTTGGACCATACATGAAATCAGAGAGGGTAAGAGGCTTGATGGATTTCCCCTTTCCATTTGGAGGGATAACTTGTTTGATTTTGGAAAATGTTTCTTCTTTTTCCTTTCCCTTCACCATTGAAACTCTCTTTTTAAGAAGTTTCGAAGGTGAAGGACCCTTTCCATCCATTGAGTTATTTGGAGGAACTCCAGATGCCTTCTTTATGGGCATTTGAGTTCCTTGTGGAAACTCTAATAGGGTTTTGGGTAACTTGTTCAACATTTTCATTGAAGATTTGGACAAAGATAACTGTCAACCCTCTGTATTTGTAAGTAAATCAACACTGCCTTTCTGGTTGAACACTATTTGAGAGGAAACTATAGTGGTTGACTCTGTTTTTTGCCCTTGGTAGGGATGACCTCCACATGAATAACCTTAGCAAACCCTTGTGATGGGTTTGCTAAGTATTCATTATGAATACTCATCCTACCAGACTTGTACTCATTTTGAACCCAATCTTTAAAGACATAACAATCCTCCAAAACATGACCCAACATCTTATGATAAGGGCAATAGTTTGGATCATTACTCTTATCAACTTCTATTGGTCTTTTGGGTTTTGGGAGTTGGAAATTGTCATCTTGGATCAAGGACTTGAAGATTTTCTTTGTAGTATCTCTCCTAAAAGAATATTGTTTGTTGATCTTTTCTGTCAATCCCCTAGGATCAGGCTTTTTGACTACCCTCTCCTTATCTTTTTTGGGTTGTTGTTCAGTAATCTTTGTAGGTTGCTGTTGCTCAGTAATCTGAATCTGCTTTTCCTTTTGAAAAGATAATACTGACACATTGTCTTTTCTTTCAATTATTTTCTGCTTGAATTTCTTAGCCTTGCCACCATTACTGTTATCTCTAAGGAAGGACAACTGAGATGCTTCAGACTGAAGGCTAGATGCCTTACTAAGCAATTTTTCAAAGGTCCAAATAGTGAAGCCCTTAAGGATGAGTGCTATTGGACCATGAATATTTCTTAGTAAGATTTCTATGACATGCTGTTCTTGGAGTTGTGGTTCATATTTTAGGCTAAGGTTCCTCCACCTAAGAATGTAATCCACCAACCCCTCATTTGGCTTCTGCCTCTCCACTACAAGGTCTCCCACTATAATGTGATGTTGGGCTCCAGCAAATCTCTTCACAAACAAGAACTCCAACTCTATAAAAGTCTTCACTGAGCCATTTAGTAACTCAGCATACCAGTCAAAAGCTACACCAAAAAGGCTACTTACAAACTGCCTGAAAAGAAGAGCATCACTGCCACCCACATTACAACTCCCAGCTCTGAAGTGAGCTAAATGCTGATGTGGGTTTCCCACACCATCAAAGAGTTCGAAGGAAGGGGCAACAAAACCTTTAGGGTACTGCACTAAATCAAACTCCTCAGGATAAGGTCTTCCTCTTTGAATGGAGTGACCTCCTTTCCCATGTGCCATAGACTCCTTAATCTGCTGACTAATGAAATCCTTTAAATCTTCCTTTGAAGGTTGGAGATTCACTGATCCATGCTCATTCTTCTCCTAACTCCCAATATCTTCATTAACTTGTACTTCTTCCTTAGCTTTTTCTGCACTAGTGGAAGGTTTATCAATTGTATTTGGGGTCTTTTGGGGACCCAAAAGTTGAGTAGTAAGGGCAGTCATGGCAGAAGCCATCTCATCTAATCTCTTAGACATGTTACTGAGCTGAGTATCCTTATCATTCAACTGCTGAAGAAAAGCACGGATCTGGGGATTTTCACTCCCTTCCTCCTCTACTTGTATTTCCAATAACTCATCTGTATGAGGGTCTCCTCGAAGAGAGGATCCTCTTCTGCTATAGTGGAGAACATAGATATCCTCCTCATCCATAAGATCATTCTCATCAGGATTAAATTTTTAAATCAATTTTCTATGATTTTCCTCTTCCTACTTTTCCCTCTTCTCCTCTTCATCAATTTTTCTAAGTCTATGCTTCAAATACTCCATCATTTCTTTAATGGTTTTGTCTGCTGAAGGGTTGACATAAGAAGGGTGATACTCTTCATAACTATTCACTTCCATGGATCCTTTCCCTTTGGCATTGGGATCAACATGAGTAGAAGGGGAAGAGTGTACCATTGATGGAGCCACCACCTTGGGTCTCCATTCTTCCTCCACCCCAGATGAGGAGGTGTGGGGTTTTTGGTGTCCCACATTTACCTCATCTAAAGGTGGAGTCTGAATGTGACCCCCAGAGTGTGGCTCATCATGAGGAGCAGGACGTCGGTCTTCTTTTGAAGACCTCCTAAACCTAGTGGGTATATCAGATCTAGCAGAACTAGAAAAAGAAGTCCGATGGACCACTTGGCGATCAGGGTGATCAACCTTTGGTCTGCCAAGGACCTCAGGCGGTGGTGCTGAGTAATCAACCAAAACAATCTGCTCATCAACTGCTCTCTCCTGACGGGGCCCAGAACTATACCCATCTGTCAAAGTAGACACTGCTGGCTTCCTAGAAAATTGGTGCCTATCTCTTTGGGTTGGGGGTATGATCAGTCTGTTATCCTCAGGATCTCTATCTTCTTTCAGAAGTAACTTAGCAAAATATTTAGTGATTGTATTTTTTATGGCCTTAATCACTTTCTCTTTGGTGGTATGCATTTGATCAGCTACCCTTTGAAAGATCCTTCTTATACCCTTCTCCCACTTCTTTTTCATCTCATCAGGAGTGCTTTCAGAAACTCTAAGTGGGGGCCTAGGGGGTGATGCAGCTATCTTCTAACATCTTCTTTACCCCAAGACACAAAAAGAGGGAAGAACCTACTCCCCTCAGCAAGAGGAGAGAGGTCCATCATCTCAGCATCTAACTCAGCTTTTTCTTCCTTCTCCATTCTCTTTTTATACCTCCTATACTTGTTCCTTTCCTGGGATCTAGTTAGGAGATAGGTAGAATGGCCCCCTTCTTAAAATTGACTGGATTGGAAAGGACCCTTAGGCTCTAGGACATCTGGGACAACTACTAAAGGCTGAATTAGCTCAGGTTCTTTCTTAGCAAATTTTTGCTTATGCAACAGTGGATTCAAAGATGTATGTCTTTCATCTGATTTCAGAACCTTAGGGAAGGTCAGCCTATTAAAAATAGAAGGTCGAGAGGCTAAAGCTTTGGGAGAACTCAGCCACCCTCTTCCTACCACTCTGAGTAGGTGACCTCTCCCTAGTATGCAGGTTTATTTCCAACACCATTTCAGATGAAGGTTGATTTTCCAAAGTTCTAGCCTCAGAGGGTGTAGGACCTTGGAAAAAAAAACCTCAATATCCTCGAAACCCTGCCCAAATTTGATCATGTCCCTAGAAGCAAAGAGGGACTAATCAAAAGACAATTGTAGTTGATCACCAATCTTGAAAATCAGTCTGCCTTCCATTTCTGCCTTACTGAATCCTTAAACAACTAAATCTCAAAAGATACCTGAAAATCAAAATTTTTGATATCAATCTCTCTGTTGTATCACTTTGAATCCAATTATTATGACATCAACCAATCAATGCATTTTTTTCCTGGGTTTTCTGACCACTGACTTGAATCGACCACCCACAATTATGACCTGGATTTTAATGAATGATGAAGGAAATTGATAGATTTTAGGAAGTTCACACCATTTGACATTGTTTGGTTATAAATTTCATACAACCACAATAATTATGGCGTGGGAGATATTTTGAGATTGAATGTTTGAGGATGATAAATTTTATTTGAAAATGATTGATTTGGAAAACCAAAGTTCATCTTTAATTTTTTTTGAAATTTTTTTTGGAAAGTTCATTTTGATTTGGATTTAATTGTATTGGAACCATTCAACCCAACATTTGACAATGGGGGAGGTATACATAATACATTTAATTTTGCAAATGCTATTTAGCCAATATTTAGGATGACTAAATGAAAATCACTAGTTTAGATGAAAAGAGACATCCTACCCAGCAGAGTCGCCAAAAAATTTGTTGGAGAATTTTTGTATCCTTAAATGGATTGCATACTTTATGATTGAGCACAGCATAAGAATGATGATATATTACCCCAAAGGACAAAAATACCATTTTCTTATGGACTCAATAATAAAATTTATAATTTAAAATAGAGATTCCCCCATTAAATATTTGGTTGAATGCAATTTATTTATTTCTGGGATACAGATGTCCCATAGGGCTAGCCCTATGGTTAATTATATATCAAGTTTTGGCTTAAGAAAACTTTTGATTAAACTAGTGGTTTTCTTTATTTGAAAGTCATTTTAGACATTGGTTAAAGTTTGATTTTTTTTTAATCCATGAAATTCTTAATTAAAGAATTTTGGCCTTTAGGAATTTCAAGGAGGTGAAAAGATCAACTTAGATTTAGATTTTGGAATGAGAGCCAAAGGAGGTGAGGTATGAGCACTTGATTCTGAGGGAAACTAAGAGGTGCTCGAACTATCTTATGTTGGGGTTTATATTTTAGAATCTAATTTTGGTTTAAGTTGATATTTTAATTAGAAAGTTGAGGCTTACATTCTAACAACACATATTGGAGGGATTACCAGAAAGGTGAGGGCTTATAAGGTTATTTGGAATCAACCAATGCCTCGGACCCTAAAGTTAAGGTGAGGACTACCAATAGGTAGTGCCTCAAACCTAAATCTAATGAGTGCAAAGGGGCTTACAAACTACACCTCACAAGAGGCATAGCCTACCCGACCTATGGATTTACTTTCCCGCTTGGAAGAGACTACCAGCTAGACCCACCTAATCGATTTTAAAATCATGCCATCCGATCTTAATACAGATGTAGAGTGGAGGGTTCTTTTATTTAGAAGGTAGGACTTATAGCTTGGCTTTGAGGCCAAGATGTCTAATTATGATGGGTATGCATAATGCTGACTCACAAAAGAAAGATCTTTGTTATCTAGTCCTTAAGTGACGACTTTTCTATATGAGACACTTTGGCTATGCATGATTGTTTTAAGTTTTGGAAAACTTGGCTCTTTTAAAGAGAGCCATGCAAATGTTTTTTTATTAGGAAATCATGGAGCCTAATTTCATTTTTTAGAGTGTTTACATATTAAGAGGTAGAAAATTTATTTTATCCTAAAAGCCTACCGCACCAAAAGTCCAGGCCACACCCAAATAAAGCAATAGAAGAAACCTAAGAAAAAAACATTCTTTTCTAATGTGCACCCAGTAAAAACATCAACACATGCTTGTATATCAATTAAAACAGAAGTGTAAATAGTGTCGCAATTATTACAAGCATGTTTGGCAACTGAGTTGCCTGCCATTATACAACCCAGTTAAATTTATAGACTTTACTTGTAGGGGTCTTCAAGCTTTAACTCTTCAGTGGACCTTCAAGCTTCAACTCCGAGGAAATACATCCTCCTTCAATCCACATTTTCTTCTAATCCAAACCTGACAAGTTTTACATCCTAGATCTAATCAAATATATGATATAAAATAGAAAAGACTCAAGTCTTTAAAATAGAGTTAGATGGCAGTTTATATAATCATCATATCATATTCAAAATTTTCCTAGCACTTAGAGTGTTAAGCTCCAGCTTCTACCCTATTGGTCATACCTCTTGGGGGGGTTTTAAGCAGCGCATGCAAACAAATAGCATTAGCATAATCATGACATTTCCCCCTTCTTGGACATGGACACCTGCATAAAAATCATGTATATATTTCTAAATTAACCACTTAAGGGAAAGTGCCCATAATGTAGACAATCCAAAACATCAATCACATACGCGTACAAAAAAAAATCATAACCCTAGTGCCTAAGGGATTGAGCACCTAAGTGTATGAGGCTTGTGTCGTATGTTACACTAAGGGTCCTTTTAGAATTTGGATCTAAGAAAGAAGTGTCCAACATGTAGCTTTTGAGTTAACTATTGGATGAATTCTCCTCCTAACTTTTGGAGCTAGAATAAGAGTGAATTCTTTTAGCTTTGAGGCTAAAGAAGGGGAAGAAAGGAAATCCAACACATAGCTTTTGGGCCAAGTGTTGGAGGGGTTCTCCTTAGCTTTGGAGCTAAGAAGAGAAAGTGAAAATCCAACATTTAGTCTTTTGGGCTAAATGTTTGAGAATTCTCTCTAGCTTTTGGAGCTAAAAAGAGGAAGAATCTCCTACAATTTGGAAGTTGGTGAAGATTCGAGAGAAAATGCAACTTATTGGTTGCAAATTCATGAAGATCTTGGAACACTTTGATGTTCAAAGAGAAGGTTGTACCCTTCCAACTTGAGTTTGGAAGGATGGAAGAAGATAGGACTTTTGAATCCTATGTTTGGGAGGAAAACTACTTATTACTTTTGGTTCAACAAGTATATTGATTTTAAACATTGTTGAATCACTCAACATGGGTTGAGTGAAAGAGAGCTTCATACAACTTTTGAGCTGTATGAATGAGCTTCTCTACTAATTTGGTTTGTAGAGAAGAAGGGGAGAAATGCAACTTGAAGGTTGCAAAGTGGAATATTTTCTTTGAATATTTGGTGTTCAAATAAGGGGACATTCACCCATCTAATTTGAATTAATAGGATGAGAGGAATTCCTACAACTTTTGAGGTGTAGAAACGAGGAAAGGAACATGCAACTTGTGGGTTGCAAATCCATAAATGTTCCTTGAACTTTTGATGTTCAAAGAGGAATGTACATTCTCATAATTTAGAATCTTAGGAGAATGGGATAGTTTCCTACAATTTTTGGATTGTAGGAAGGGGAGGATGAGATTATTTCCTAAAACTTTAGAGTTATAGAAAAGGAGAAGTGAAGTGCAACTTGTTAGTTGCAAGTTAGAGGAAACCCTTTGAACATTTTATGTTCAAAAGGAAACGATACACATAAGGTTTTCTATACTTTTCATTTGGTAGAAGAAGGAATGTATGTGCAACTTAGAGGTTACACATTCATGAGAGTTCATTAGGCTTTTAGGTGCCCAAACAAAAGGCTTCACTCACCTAACATGGGTTAGGATAATGAGGGGGACATGAGAATAACATTCCTATATTAAAACTATAGGGATATGAGTTATTTTTACCCAACAAAAGGATTTTGTTGGATGCAAACTCTCCCATAAATTTGAGGTTAAGGGATGAAGATGTAACTTGGAAGCTACAAAACTTTTAGAATGTTTCTTTGAATATTTGGTATTCAAAGAAAAGGGTTGCATCCTCTCAATCTGGATTTGGGAGAATTAAAGAAAGTTCACATATTCTCTTGTAATCTTGGCTCACAAGAAGTTATGATTAGAATGCAACTTAAAAGTTGCCAATTGAAGGTGCACTTTGGACATTTGGTGTCCAGAGAGAAATTGTCATCCACTTAATTTAGGCTAAGTGAATAGAGGAAGGGGACTTAGATTTAAATCCCAAACCTAAAGGTTTCATTAGTTTTGTGCTCCAATGAATGAGTGATTTTATAAACTCCTTACAAGAGTTAAAGGAGGGAGATTACTTTGGAGTTACAAGATTTCATAAAAGCTCTTTGAATACTTAGTATTCAAGGGGAAGATCATTCAGTTGGTTGAAGCCAAGTGAATGGAGATAAATGCTCATTTATTGATTTTGTGACTCAACAAATAAAGGAGGTAGCTTAGGATTTGGCCCTAAGCTCCAAGATCCTCATATAATGATGTGTTGGAATTTTTAGAGAATTCCAAATCTTTATTTATGAGGGGAGAAGAGTTCATTTGCTAGCTTTGTGCTGTAAGCAAATAAAAGGGAGACTTAGGATTTGTTTCCTACAATCTCCATGATGCGTATAAGGGAACATATGGAGCTTGGGAAGACTCCAAAGTGTCACACATAGAAGTAATGTTTGTTGGTTAGATGCTCCAACAGACAAAGTAGGAGGGCTTGACAGTTTTGTCTCAAGCTCAAGTGATTCACATGATGAACATTTGAAGCTTAGAGAGGCTCCAAAATATCACATATGGAAGTGCATGTATTTATTGATTTTTGCCTCAACAAAAGGGGGATGACTTAGGCTTCGATCCTAAAGTCTTGATTTATGCACTATAATAATTGGGAATTAGAGGACACCCCAATTACTAAGCATGAAGGACATGTACATAAGGAAGAAAACATCCTACTCTCCTACAAATATTTTAGATTCGTTTGAAGGAGAGAGGATTGTCTCCCTAAATCAATGGGGAGTTTTTCCAAATCAAATTTGATATGAATTTGGGGATTTTGAAGTTTCTAAGAATATACTAAAGATCCATTTTGGCAAGATCTAGGGGAAATCTAAAAGTAGACATGTGATGATTTGTAGCTTCTAGGGTAGAGCTAGAATTCACACAGTTTAACATTTGGAGCCTTGAGGGGCTTCAAACATCATGTATGAAGAAAAATCACATAGGGAAGAGGGTTCCCTAAAGTTTGGAATGAACGTTTGGATTCATTAGGAGAGAAGAGAATTGATCTCCTACGATTTCTAAGAGGTCTTACAATCGAATTTGACATCATCCATAAAACCTAGAAATGCGAATGAAGTTTGTTTGTTTGTTTAGGGGGATGAACATATGCTAAATTCGACTATCCTTGCACTTGAATCCCTCAATTTATAAATTCAACTAATCATGCTTAAGTAATTTCAATACATGATGGAGTATGATCCATAGACCTTTGAATGTCATGGAATACACCACCTTTGCTTTAAAAGCATTTTGGAAATTAAATGAGCATGCTTACAAATTTGTAAACTTTGGATACAAACAAAATGTGAACAAACAATCACCATTTAAAACAAACTAAACTTGATGAAAGGCTTGTCATGGATTTGGTTGGTTATGAATGTCATGCGGTTCACAACATAAGTCTTTGGAGACTTGTAGTAAACCTCACAACAATTTGCACCAAGGATCTTTTTGCAAGCTCAAATAACTCCACTACAAGTTTTCACCAAATTTATTAAGCAATGAGCTTTAGCATACACAACATACCCTAAACCTATGTCAATTTTGTTGTTGTGTGTCAATCTAAGGAGCCTAACCTAGAATGCGACATTGTAAAAAAAGTTAACACCCTAACATTTGATTTCTATGTCAAATAGAATAGCCTAACCTATGGTTCAAACATAGGTAATGGGAGAAATGCATGAATGAAAAAACATATAATTTGGGAGGTGTCGAACACATATCCAACACCTCCATACACATTGAAATCCTCTCCAGACTCTCACATGAGAGCCAACAAATGGAAATCACCAAATTTACATAGTTTCGCAAAGTGGATAGCCAATAAAGGGATTTTGGGGGACCAAAAATAAAAGTTTCTAAGGACCTAAGGCTTTGGATCATCAATCACATGCCATTGGCTAGGGATCCTTAAGGTTTTGCCTATGTTTTAGTGTTATACCTCTCCCGATTTGTCCTAGTGCTCCTATCGAAGATCTGGATCGCTGTCCAAGCTCCAAAGTTGCTCCAAGCCACTCCAAGGGAGGAAGATCGCTGTCCAAGCTGTTCTGGTCGTCGCCGCCGTTGTCCAAGGTGATTTGAAGGTTCCAAATTACTGTTTGGGAGTTTTGAAGTCTTCCTTTGTTGTTTGGAAGCTTCAAATAGCTTCCAACTCGCCTCGAGGTCACTGGCAACGAAGAAGAAAGAGGGTAGAAATGCTCTTCCGCAAGAAGTGCCATACCAGCCCAAATCTGGACAGAATTGGGGCTTTGGACCAAACCTGGAGGCCTGGCGGCTTTAGAGAGATGCTGCCAACGGGAGGAGGCCGACCCCTAGAAGGCTTGGCTAAAGTCTCAGATGGAGTCGGACATAAGCTTTACACGCAGGGAGGGATGCGAACAAGGGCTTGAGCGCCAGATTCGCTCTGTCACTCTCTCTCGCTCGCTCTCTGGGTTGGGACGGGTGAACAAAAGAAATCAGGGGAGCCGAATTCCGCTCCTCTCTCTCTCTCTTTTGCTCGTTCTCTTAGGGACGAATGCCCACAGCAGGCTTGCAGCCCCAAAACGTCTAATCGGGCCTCCTCGAAGCGTGAAACAAAGCAAATCCACTTGAGTACATTATGTGCCCAATTGAAGTGAAATTGGGTGCGACTTGAGGAGAGATCTCAACCCTAGATCTCAAATTTTGATTTGAGATCCAAATTCAACCCAAATTTACTTATTTGGCCTGGAATTGAGTTCGAATCGAACTCAAATTGGATCGATTTGGGTCCAATCGAGTTAATTTCTTGAAATTAAACTCAAATCGGTGTTGAATTGCGTTGAATTGGGCTCGACGACTCTCGAAGGGGTTTGATTGGGTTTGATTTGATTTTAATTAAATTAAATCTAATTTAATTTAGTTAAATTGAGGCTTAATTCAGGTCAATTTTGTTTCGACAACATTCGATTGGGTCGATCGAGCCTAGTCGGGCTCGATCAGGGTCGGGTCGATACGAAAATATGCGTCAGCAGTCACAATCCCCTCACTAGGTCCATTGCTACTAAAATTACACTCCATATAATCAGTTTTAGATCTACTCAAGCGAAAACTTATAGACTCTAAAGTTGACCTCCATAATTCAAGTTTACCTTCAACTCCCTCTCTAGTCTTATCAATAAGAAGAATATCAACCATTTTTTTTTTATAGGATTCTTCACCCGGCATCATTCAATAGATTTAATTTTCATTGCAATAATACTTGATGATGATGCTGACCGTGAAGTTTTGTGCTGCGTTAAGCCAAGATGGCATAAGGTATAAAGAGGGGTTGATTGTTAAAATTAAAATTTATTTATTGTGAACTATTTAACCAACTAGTTTCTTTAAATGGTTTCATAAGAGAAATATAAAGAACAAGATAAATTTTGTTGTCAGGAGGAAGGGTTAGACTGATTTAATAAAAAAACTGTGGAAAAGCTATTAGACCTTAATCCCAATAAAGGTGTAAATTTCTTGATTTACTAAATATTTTAATATTATCTTGAAGACTAAAATATGCTATATGAGTGGAGTGTGTTGGTTCCAATTTTTAAGAATATAGATGTTACACAAGAGTGTGCAAATTATGGAATTAAGCTAATATGTCATAGATTAAAAGTAAGTGAGAGAATTATTGAGCATAAGTTATGATGTGATACTGATATTTTTCAAAATGAATTTATATTCATGTCAGGTAGGTCTAATGCAGAAGTTAAACATTTATTGAGGTTTGATAAAGAAGTATAAAGAGAATAAGGATGATCTCTACATACGATATTTATTTTTTTAGACAAAGCATATGATAAAATTTCAAGAGAAGTGCTCTGAAGAGGTTTAGGGAAAAAATGAATTAATAATGCTAATATTCAAGTCATTACATATATCTATGAAGGAGTTGTTACTTGTGTTCAAACACAAGGTGGTTTTATCAATTATTTTCCTATTTCAGTTGGATTATATCAAGAATGATCTTCAAGCTCATGTCTTTTGGCTTTAGTCATTGATGTTCTTACAAGCCATTTGTAAGAGGATGTACTCTGATGTATGCTTTTTATTGATGATATTCTTCTTGTTGATAAGACAGAGAGGGAGTTCAAGGAAAATTTGAATTATTGAGGTCAACCGTAGAGTCTAAAAGTATTTGTGTGTGTAGATCTAAAACTGAGTATATTGGAGTGTAATTTTAATAGTAATAGATCAAGCAAAGAAATTCTGACTTTCGACAATTAAGTCATTCAAAAAAGAACACTTTTGAGATGTCTTGGGTTTATTATTCAAAGTGATGATGAAATAGATGAAGATATTATTACTAGTATTCAAGTTTGATGGTTGAAGTAGAGGATGCATCGGGCCTACTATATGATAAAAAAATACCCCTCTAACTTATGAGAAAATTCTATGAGATGGTGGTGAGACCTGTAATACTTTATGGTTCAAAATATTGGTCATTAAAAGAGAAGTATAAAATTAAATTAAGTATTGTAGAAATGAAGATGCTCGGGTGGATGAGTTGCTTTACTCTTAAAGATAAAATATGAAATGAGTATATACATGAAAAGATTGGCAAAGCTCCGATGGGAGATAAGATTATGGATAAACATCTTACATCATTTAGCCACCGAAAAAGTTGACGGAACCAATTAGGAGAATAGATGCATTAGAATTAGCCTAGGTTAAGAAAGGCATGAATAGACCAAACAATACTTGATTAGAATGTTTTAGAAATGACCATTTATATTAAATTTAAATGAGATATTGACTCTTAACAAGACAAAATGGAAAAAAAAAAAGTCCATGTAGCCAACACCATATAGTGGAATTAAGGCTTGATGTTGTTGTTGTTATTGTATTTGCTCTCTTACCCAAGCTCTTGGCCAAGCTATTATTCATCTTACTAAAAAAAATGATCTATTGACAACATTGGCCTATTTTTAGACCAAATTGGAATTAATCCGAGCCAGAATCCAAAATATAGGACAAAGTAAATAAATTATAGGTTTTCTTAATGGTGATTATATATATATATATATATAGAGAGAGAGAGAGAGAGAGAGAGATTAAACTTATAAAAAAAAATTATTGGTTTTCTTCAAAAAAGGTTGAGAAGTTATTAGAAATTAATAGGCTTTTACAAATTGACATGACATAATTTAGCATAAACTGATCACAAATTAACTTGATAAAGGTTCTATTTGACCGTCGACTAAAAAGTCTTCAGCTTTCTATCTTATTCTGGAAATGTTCATCAAACTTCTCCAACTATTTCGCAAGAATATATCTTGTAAGTCAATAATTCACCAGTTAAACCATGAAAATTAAGAAAGATAGCTGCATCAAATCTCGATTCCCCTTGCTCTTATATAGGCTTGCATTGGAAAGCGCTTGTGCGTTGTGAGCTGCACAGTATCAATATTGTCTTCTTCGCCATCCTTCAACTTCCAATGGAACTCCTGTATTAATCTGCCAATAGCTGTGCAAGAAATTAGCATTGCCTGAAGGGAGCCTGCGCACGCCCTTTTTCCCCCTCCAAAAGCCATTGTCTTGTGCATATCCATTAGTTCATATTTGTCTGATAAAAATCTCTCAGGCTTCCACGATTCAGGTTCCTCCCAATCCTTCTTGTGCATATTGCATGCATATAAGTTGATGATGATCTGTAAGTAACAATTGGAGTATGCTAAAGGGTAGATAAGAAATAAATTCAGAGTTATTAGAATGCTTGTAAATACAAAACAAGTTCTAGGAGAAAACTATTGCATGGAGTTTCAAAACCCCATGTCGATGCTTGATTATAACAAACCAAATGAATAAATCAAACTTGTTTTATTGTTTTCTAAAATATATTTTCTATTTCAGATACATTTAATTGTGTCATACTTTAAAACTATGGGAGCGAGTTATGGAGCATAGGTTGCGGCGTAATACTAATGTTTCTCAAAATCAAATTGGATTCATGCCGGGTAGGTCGACTATGGAAGCCATACATTTATTAAAAGGTTTGATGAAGAAATATAGAGAAAATAAGGAGGATCTACATATGATACTTATTGATTTAGAAAAAACATATGATAAAGTTCCAAGAGAAGTGCTATGGAGAGTTCTTGAAAAGAAATGACTCAATAATGCTTATATTCAAATCATTAAACATATGTATACAATATATATATATATATATATATCAATCTCATTAGCATTATCCGGAAATATTTAAGGTTGGTTTTATGAATCTTCATTTTCTATTAATTTTTATGTTTCACCAGGTGTTAAATCTATCATTCACAAATCATTTTATGCAATTTTATCCATGTCGTTATAGGTCTACCCCCTCTGCTACATAATCCATCGGCGTTAAATTTAATTAGGTATCAAATAGGTGCATTTTCAACACCCTAGTTCAAATCCAAACCATCTAAATTTATTTTTACTTACCAAAAATTGAATGGATATGAATCCAGCCATAAATCTAATTTAACCAATATAAAATTCATTCTTTCTAATTTTGCAACACATTCATCATACAATTTTAATTTTTTCACACCCAACTTAAATATTAATAAATTTTTTACAGTCCAAATAATTGAATGCATAAAACATCATTAATTTAATTGCAATTTATAAAATTTACCTAGTAAGCTTGAATGACATCCTTTTATAACAAAACATTTTTATTGTTATTCTCTATTAAACCACCCAACCTAACTATTTAAGTTATATTCTCATCTATAAGACTATAACCTCATTCTATTATACAAAAGGCCTGAGAAACTAAAATACATCATACCTATGTATCACATAAAAAATACTATTTGTTAAATCCATCATTTGATCAAATTTAACTAGACATCAACATTGATTTCAAATATGGCATACCTACTCAAAGCTTCCTCAAATATTAACAGCCGCACCCACTTATAAAGTGCTACAGCAGGCACTACATGCAACTTCTAATAACAGCCCTTAGCTAATAACAACCACTACATCTCATTGACACACTTGTAAAACTAATTACCTTTATTTGATGTAAACGCACTATATATACATACATAATTACCGGTAGAAAATAGTATGCAAGTACATTTTATACAGGAATGATATATCTCTGTATTATTTGTCCTCGCAATACTCAGTAGCTCATTCTCTCTGCTTCTTTACCGATAACTACTAACTGCAGTTATAGCAGAGTGATTCTTCATGATATTAGGGACTCTCGCCTGCACCACTTCATCTATGAAATGGATTTCTCCTACACATCTCAAGTCAGCAACACCCACACCAAACTTTCCCAACCCTACATTCATATTTCCTCATCTCTCAAGTTTGTCATCTCAAACATCAACATCATCATTCCCGTTTAATTTTCCAATGACAACTACCCCTATGGTGCTCTTGAATCTTGAAACTATTCCGCACGAATAGTTTTGTTGGTTTTCTTGGCAGGTCTATTGAAGCTCTTGCTCGTCTCTGTCTTGTGCCTGATGGTCTATCCACTCACAATCCAACTTACAATCAATCAGTAGGTCTTGATCAAACAGAACCTCACTGCAACTATTTGCTCCACCTTATAAACCTTGGTCCTTCCTTTTCCAACTCGACTCCTACTACAATTTCTATTGGATGGAGACTACAATCTTCCAATAGTTCAATAGTTATTTAACTCAAGTACAAACTTCATAGCATCTTCATAAAAAACCTTAACATGACTCAATACCTTACAAACATTAAAACCCTCATCAACAACATCACGGTAGCAAGTTCAATGGTGGACCCCGAAGACATAATACTTTACACACTTAATGATTTTTTACTACCATATCAAGCCTTCAAAACATCAATTCACACTAAAATCACACCTATCAATCTAGAGGACTTGTGTTCACCCTTAATCAGTAAGGAAATTAACATTTCGGACGACCATGCCAAAAAACCTCCCGCTGTAGAAATTCACACAGCTCATGGAAGAGCCTCTTGCGAGCGTGATTGATTGCTACTCTCCATACATGAATCCTCTAATAGCGTTAGAGGAAATTCTCTTTCAATAACATGTCAAATCTGCGACAAATGTGGCCACTCTGTCTCAACCTACTGGCACCATCTCAACTTATAGTTCACATCTCCCTCTCCCCCTCAACAACCCAAAGCACTTGTCGCTGCTTCTCGCAAACACCAATCGCAATGGCCCAATTTCACTCACAATTTGGACAACCTTTCTAAGTCATCAACAAACCATGACACCGATCAAGTTGCCATCGGCAATGGTAGTACCTTCTCATTGTTCATTCGGACAAGGACACCTTCCAACACTGGCACAAGCTCACTCTTCCTAACATCTTTCATATCCCCAACCCATCACACAACCACCTCTCTGTTTTAATCTAACTAACAATAATAACATCTAAATTTCTTTTCACTCTCTTGGTTATCACATAAAGGATTTGCTAATGGCCTTTACCCACATCACATATAGGCCAAAATACAATCTCCAACGTCATTGTCTGCCTACATCTCTCTTTTGCTCTGCTGGCATCACCATCTCAGTCACCCTCATCACCAAGTCTTTACAACAATATCCAAGCAAAATAATTATCTTTCAATTCCAACAAATTATTCATTGTTTTTCTTGTAAAGCTCAAAAGGCCAAAGATTACCTTTTGTAAAGTCTAAAATCACAACTACAAGCCTCTTGAAATAATACACTCCAATGAGTGGGATTCTTTCCCCAGTTGCCTCAACTCAAGGTTACAAATATTATCTACTTCTTGTTGATAATTATTCATGTTTTGTATGGATCTATCCAATGCATCTAAAATATGGAATAACCTCTTGTTTTATGAAATTCAAAAGCCTCGTTAAAAAACAATTACCAATCAAAATCAAATATCTCCACACTGATGGTGGCAAAGAATATATCAATCATACATTAAAACCCTTCTTACAAAATCATGGCATTCACCACTAAATAAGGTGCCCCAACACTCCAAAAAAAGATGACCTCACCAACTGCAAACAGTCAAAGGCATAACTATATTGGCACCTGAGTGGGTAAAATGCTCACCATTAAAAAAAAAAAAAAACAAATCTTAAGATGTTAACTTCTAAGAATTTCCCACCCTCAATTTAACATTTTTCCTAATTCTCATTAAAAAATACACAACATAGCCTCACACTTTAAATTGATTGGCTAATTAATTAAAATAAAAACTCATAAGATTCACACTCAACATACTTTGTTGATATTATCTAACTAATTCTTTGTATTTTTATTTAGAAATCATCTTAATTATTTAAAATTTTGCCAACCTTATAAAAAGGGCCTGATTCCTCCCTTGCAAACACGGGCACATACTCAAAAAACACACATCACTTAATGCAGCCCACCTTCCATATCATCTATGGCTTGACACACTCATTATAACTGTCTACCTCATCAAATGCCTGTAGTCAACAACCACTAACAATTCCCCATTTCAACTTTTCTATAGTAAAAAAACTCCATGCTCTCATCTTTGCACTTTCATGTGCAAATATTTTTTTTGGCTACCTCCCATCATACGCCATAAACTTGCTCCATGGTCCAACCCCAATGTCTTCCTCAGCAACTCTAATATATACAAGGGTTATAAATGCCTCAATATTCATAATATTCTAACTGGACAACTTATCACAACTCTCCACATCACCTTCAATGAATCATCCTTCCCATATCAACATCATTCTCCTCCTACAACAAATCCTCCTTCCTCAAATAACCCTTATCTGCTTAAAACTATTTGATGTGCCTTGAAAAGAAAATAAGCAAAGAGACAAACAAAAACTGCAAGAATAACAAAACCATTGCTGATTTCGTATTAATACTTCAATAGGAAAAAATAAGATATAGTTGATCTACAATTCAAGAGGTAGATCGGTTCTCCCAAACAACTTAAACGCCAGTAGGAAGCCTCCAAGAAAAGAACTACATAAGAAAAAAAAAATCTAAAATATGCATAGCCCTAACCCTAGGGTAAATCAACTACTTAAAGAATATAATAGACAACAAATACCAAAATAGCCCTCCCCTATTTCCTCCCAAATCTGCCCTATTTCCTTATTTCCCTCTCATATTTGAATTCAATTTAGAATTATTTCCTAATTAATCCCATCCTAGCCACCCCTCCTCATATTCATTCCCAAGGGCCCACCGCAATAGGGGAAAACTGTAAAAGGGGTGGGTCAGGCTTCCGCTTGGAATAAACAAGGGTCGGTCCCTTGTGTCGTTCTGGCTGGACTTGTCTAACAACACTCCCCTCAAGTGCTACCTTGTCCACAAGGTGGAATGAAATGAACTACTGCTGAATAATTTGGTAGGACTCTCATGTGATCTCTTACTTCGAGAAGTTCTTCCACTTGATTAAAATTTCTTTGCTTCCTGTTACTCATTGAAGCACTCTTTTGACCTCCAATGATTCCAACAACACCTCCATGTCGTCCGTTAAGGTCATGGAAAGTGAAGAAAAAAGAATGTACTCTCCTACCAAACATTGCAACTAGGACACATGAACACCAGGTGGATGGCTAACGGCAGTGATAACTAGAGATGAAATGCCACGACATCAATGCACTCCACTATTTCATAACCAAAATAATGAGGTGATAACTTACCATTCATTCTCCATGCTAAGGTTTTCTATATGTACAGCCGAAGCTTCAAGTAAACCATGTCCCCCACTTAAAACTAAATATCTCTCCTTTGTGCATCTGCTGACCTCTTCATAATATGTTGAGCTCTCAACAAATTCCCCTTCCATTCCACCAAGATTCTATCTCTGTCCTTCAAGTACTGCTCTACTGATGCCACCAATGTGCTGCCTTATCCACAACGTATCAAATGAGGTGGATCTCTTTTGTATGACACTTTGAACAGTGTTCTCTAAGTTGTCGAATAATAAGAAATGTTATATCAATACTCTTCTCATGCCAACCATTCTTTTCCAGAACTTTAAGGTATCTGCTACAAAGCACTGAAGATAAGTTTCCACACTACAATTAACCATCTGTGCTTGTCCGTCCGTCTGAGGATGATAAGCAGTGCACCTTTTCAGAATCGTCATCTGCATCTTGAACAATTCCTTCCAGAACTGACTCAAAAAAATCTTGTCCAAATCTGATACAATTAATTATGGTATCCCATGTAGTCTCACCACCCCCCTCCAAAAGACTGTCGCTACTAATTCTACTTTATAGGGGTGGAGAAGATGAATGAAATGAACATACTTACTAAACCAATCCACTGTGACCAGTATCGTTGGGTATCCTTTTGAAATTGGCATCCCTTCAATGAAGTCCATGATCACCTCCTCCCACACCTTTTCTGGCAAAGCTAACGGCAAGAAGAGCCTACTAGGAAACATCTAAATACTTGTGCCTTTGACATATGTCACAACTAGCCACCATCTTTTCGACATCTGCTGCATACCCTCCCAATACAGCTCTACAGAAAGCCAGCGATATGTCTTCTTAATCCACGAATGTCCCCCAATGGCCATCCAGCGAAACTCCTAAAGCAAGCAAGGAATGTAAGAATAGGTCTTAGGAAGCACAAACCTCCCATAATGAAGTAATTTATGTCTCACTAGTGAATATCACGGATGGATATCCTTATTTTCCACCAGCTCCTCCCTGATTTTCCTTAACCCTGCATCATGCTCTCTCTCTCTCTCCTTAATTCTTCTCAGTCAACTACTAAAGGCATAGATTATGCCATCATTTAGGGCTCACCCACTTGGATAAACAATATGTTACTTTGTTTATGACCCCTGGTCGATACTAAATCTCAAAGTCATAGCCCAATAACTTGGAAAGCCACCTTTGATGCTCCTTAGTGATCATTCTCTACTCCAACAAATACTTCAAACTTCTTTGGTCAGTTCTGACGATGAAATGCCTTCCAAATAAGGCCACCATTTCTGAATGGCAAACACAATCGCCATCAGCTCCTCATGGATTGACTTAAGCCTTGCCCATCAACATCCAACAGAAATAGGCCACTGGTCTCTAGTTATGCATGAGTATCGATTCAAACCGAAAACCTGCAGCGTCTGTCTCAACTACAAAAGGAGGGCTGAAATCTAGCAGAACTAATTTTAAGACACTGGTCATCACCTCCTTCAACTCCTCAAAAGCTTGGGTGGCTAAATCTACCCAATTAAAGTTGCCCTTCTTAAGTTGTTCCATCAACAGCCCTGCTATAGAACTATATCCTTTCATAAATTTCAAATAATAGCCTGTGAGGCCCAAGAATCTCCTCAACTCCTTCAAAGTCTTAGGTATGGGCCATCTAAGCATGGCCTCAATCTTATCCTAGTCAGATGTCACACCTTCTTGAGATATCATGTGCTCTAAATACTCCACTCTGTGCTAGACGAAATAACACTTGTTCTGATTAACAAACAAAGAGTGTTCTCTTAAGGTAGACAACACAATTCTCAAATATTCCAAATGCTCCTCCTTAGACTTGCTATATACCAATATATAATTAAAAAATACTAGCACAAACCTTCGCAATAAGGACTGGATTACACTATTCACCAAATAATGGAAAGTGGTTGGTGCATTCATGAGGCCAAAAGGCATAATCACAAACTCATGGTGTCCCTCATGCACCCTGAAAGCTATCTAGTGATTTCTCCTGGTCACATTCTGATCTGGTGGTACCCGGATTTCAAGTCGGTCTTAAAGAATATCACAGATCCATGGAACTCATCTAACAGGTCATTAATAATTGATATGCAAACTTGTTTGATATAATTTTTTTATTCAGGGCATGATAGTTTAAACAGAACCTCAAACTTCCATCCTTCTTCTTTACCAACAATATAGAACTAGAGAAAGGGCTCGCATTTTCTTAATGATTTTAGCTTCAAGCATCTTCAGAATTAGTCTCTCAATTTCATCCTTCTGGATCTAAGGGTAACGATATGGTGGGACACTAATAGGGGAGACCCTCTCCTTCAGAACAATAGAGTGCTCGTGCTCACGTGGGGGTAGCAATCCCTGATGAAGCTAGAATATCTCCCTGAACTACTGAAGAAGTGGTTGGACAATGTCTGGAAGGTCCTCTATCTCCTCTGTCTCTCATCCCTCTAAACTCTAGAGCTCCACCAAAAATCTCCCTCCTTCCCTTTGTATGGCACGAACCATCATTTTCAAAGAAATCATTATTTTGGATAAGTTGGGATCTCCCTTAATTACCACCTTTCTCCCCTCCACCACGATCTTCATAACTAATGCATATAGTTTACATTGGTCTCCCCCAAAGTTTATAACCACTTCATTCCAAAAATCAAATCAGTACTTCTCAACTCTAATAGATGAAAATCCTCCCTAATGTGAATCCCCTGCAACTCTACCACCAAAACCTGATAGATCCTTCTGCTCTCCTCCACCCTTGTTGTGCCCATAATCACTCCAAAACATCACGTGTCCACCAATTTCAGACCCAACTTATCTACCACCTAGTTTGATATGAAATTGTGTGTAGCCCTGTTGTCCACCAGGATTGCCACAACCTCTCCTCCTATCTGCCCCCTCACCTTCATAGTGTAATTCGAGAGAAATCCCACAACAAAGTTCAATGAAACTTCAGCCACCTCCAAGTGTAAGGGCTCATATTTCTCTACCTCCTCCCTTACTGCCTCTACCTCATCCACCTCCTCCTCGTCGCACATAAGGAGAAACTGTAAGGTACAATTTTTCAATCTATGTCCCAGTGTAAATTTCTCGTCGCATCTAATACATAGCCTCGTATCCCTCCTGTCTTGCAATTCAGCATCAGTTAGCCTCTTGAAGTTCCCGCCCTGTCGAGTTCTACAACCGCCCTCCTTTGGAGCCTCCCTTTGAACTGGTATAGTCTGCACCCTAGGTGCTAGGAAGGTGGTTGTCGTGCAGTAGGAACCTGCCAAACGGACCCCTTTACTGCTCTTCAATAGTGAATTCTTGTCCTTGGTCATGAGGCCTTTCCACCCACACCACTGCTCTCAACTCTGGTTTGCCGCATTTAACAAAATTGCTCCCTATCACTATCTCTGGTAACCTCCCTTTAAAAAATCTCCCTTTGTTGGTACCATGCTAGTGCCTTCCCCTCAAGACATAGAGCTGATTTCACAAGTCTCTCACCTTCTTTTAACTCGTCCTCCGCAAAGTATCTCTTCACCTTATATATCTACCCATGCGTGTCATCCCCTTCAAATATCAGCATTTTTAACTTCCTAATCTTGTGATCTCCTCCACCCCCATATCCTCATCTCATGCCTCCCAAGAAGCGAGCATTGGAAACTCTCCATGGTTCCCCTCCCCAACTCCTCTTGTCGTATTCAACCTGCCTGTCCTCCTCTTCCCATTCCCTCCTACCTTCATATCCCCTATTGATACCCCACCTCAGTAAGGGCTCAAGGGGGTGAGGGCAGTATTCCTTCCTCCTCTCCTTCAATTTCCACCTCTTCATCTTTCCTTGACATATTATTTTCCTGATTCCTCATTGCTTCCAGCGAAGCCGCTTTAGTTTGAAACTCTAACATCTGCTTCATCATCTCAACCAATTCCTATGTTTTCTTTCCATCACTGAAAAATGCTCATTCAACGATAACACATATGTTTGCAGCTGCTCTACTTTTTCCCTCCATCTTTTCTTCCAACGCCTAAACTCTTCTCTGAGTCATAGGTCCCAAAAATATTCTCTAATACTAATTTGATGTGCCTAGGAAATAAATTCAACAAATAAACAAATAGAAAATTGCAGGAATATCAAAATGATTCTTAATTTTGTATTGGCACTTCAATAAGAAAAATAAGATACATTTGATCTACAATTCGAGAGGTAAAACGGCTCTCCCAAACAACCTAGACGTCATTAGGAAGCCTCCAAGAAAAGAACTATACCAGAAAAAATCTATAATATGCATAACCCAAACCCTAGGGTAAATCAATTACTTAAAGCATACAATAAACAACAAACACCAAAATAGCCCTTCCTTATTTTCCTCCCAAATCAGCCCCAAATATCCCTTAATTTCCATCTAAATCAACCCCAAATTTCTCCTCTTTCCTTACTTATTTCCCTCTCCTATTTGAATTTAATTTAAATTCAATTTGGAAGTATTTCCTAATTAATTCCCTCCTAGTCACACACTCATTGCATTATTCCCTAGGCCACACCCCAATGGGGCCAGACTGCAGCTGAGGCGGACCAGGCTTCTGCCAAGAGTAAACAAGGGCCAGTCCCTTGTGCTGGACCGACTGGACCGGTCTAACGCTCTTTTTTTTTTAATGATGATTTTCTTTTCACGCATAAAATGAATGAAAACAAAAAGAATCAAATTTTAAAATATTTTTTCTATCCACAAGCAACCAAACGAAGCCAGCTTGCAGAATAAAAAAATATTAAAACAATTCTTACATCAGTTCCCGCTGGAATGTTATAGCCACCCAGCTGAGTATCTTCATGGACATGCCTTGGAGGTATGATGGACACAGGAGAGTGAAATCTTAGTGTCTCGTGGAAAACAGCACTTAGATAAGGTAAATGTTGAATATTTTCCTCTGAGAATTTTTTCGATCCACAAACTTTTTGTATTTCCTGGTAAAGGCGATCCTGAGAAGAGAAAAAGAATATGAAGTCTCATGCTAACTTTTATTAAGAAAACATTTTTTTATAATTACATTGGATACCTGGCATTTCTGATTCTTTGAAAGTTCATACATGGCCCATTCTGTTGTGATCAATGTTGTATCAGATGTCTCAATGATTGATTCCCAAACTAATGCGATGAACTGCTCCTCAGTTAGTGTAGTCTCTTTTGATAGCAAGTAATCCACATAACTAATTTCCTGTTTTGGGCATGAAATATGTGTAGTCGCAAGACAAATGTGAGTACAAAATGGAGTTCACTTGAGGGAAGGGTACCTCTCTACGAGCAATACGTTGCCTTTGTTCATTGATCAAGGCTTTTGTTACAGCCCTTTTGCGTGTTGCCATCTGGCGAATTTTTGTTTCCATGCTATTATTGGGAACCCATCTCAAGTATGGGAAGAAATCCCTCCAGTCGACCTCGATAGCTCCCATCATTGGATCAATAACTAAGATCTGAAGCATCTCTTTCTTTGTCATCGTCATACCATGTTCCTCCACATAAATAGACTCCACATCTTTGCCTAAACTCTGAAGACATTTTTTGGCATGAGCACGTGAACTGAAATAGAATAGAACTGGCAATTCATTTGATCCTAAATCATTGAAATATAAAAAAAAACGTATTGCCCATTTTTTAACCTAGCATTTGAATTGGATGTCAACTTATTAGAACATGCACTCGTTTGGTTGATTGGATTTCTCTTTTTCATAAAAGAGGTTGAGAAACTGTTGTCGGGTTATTATTTTATTGAGCTGTTTTAATATTTCTGTTCTAAAAGTAGCTTTTGTAAAGAAAAGCTCATAAAATGAAGCATAGCATTTTTATACAGTATTGGGAACCTTCACCGGCAGTTCTGCTACAAACGCAAGAGCTCTTAAGGAAATCGTTAACTCGTAGGAATACTGTCTTCCTTTATGTGCATGTATTCTTTCTTGGTCTTTCCATCTCTTGGTGTTCCATTCATGTATATCAGCAAATGTAAACTATGATACTTGAACTTGTTTCTGAGAGAATTGAAGATTGTAGCTTTTAGCTGAAACTTCGAGGATATAGAGAAATTGCTTTTTTGAGGTCTTTTGTAGGCTATGAATAGAACCTCCAGGCATAAAAAATTTATTAAATATTGAAAGTTAAAATAAATTAATATTTTTTCTTAATTTTTGTGTGTGCTAGTTGGATGTGTTTTATAAGAGCATTATGTTGGTCTTTGAAGGCTACTTCCACATACAAATCTCATTGTTCCTGCAAAAGGCATGGATTTTCATTTTGGGTTATTTCTTTCAGTATTCTTGATATTTATTTATTCTGTAGCTGGTTTGTGCCTTTAATTGAAGTTTTTCAAATGTGATTTATATCATTTTTTGTAGCGTGAATTTTAATCATTTCTACAACAACAACAACATCAAGCCTTTGTCCCACTACGTGGGGTCGGCTATATGAATCTTTTTTCGCCATTGTGTCCGGTTAAAAGTCAAATTCTCATTTAAATCTAATAAAGAAATATCATTTCTAATATTTTCTAACCAAGACTTTTTAGGTCTACCTCTACCTTTCTTAACATAAGTCAAATCTAATACCTCAACTTTCCTAACCGGGTCATCGGAAGGCCTCCGTTTAATGTGACCAAACCATCTAAGGTGACTCTCTCTAATCTTATCTTCCACTGCAGCTACTCCAACCTTTTCACGTATATGCTCATTTCGTATCCTATCTCTGAGGGTCAAGCCAGTCATCCACCTAAGCATCCTCATCTCTGCAACACTTAACTTAGTATTATGCTTCTCTTTTAATGGCCAGCATTCGGCACCGTAAAGCATCGCAGGTCTCACCACGATCTTATAAAATTTTCCCTTAAGTTTGAGGGGGACTTTTCTATCGCACAATAAGCCCAATGCATTCCTCCACTTAAACCATCCAACTTGAATTCTGCTGATAATATCCCCATCTATTTCACCATCACTCTGAACAATAGATCTAATATATCTAAAACGTGTACTCTTATTAATGACTAGATCGCCCAAAGTCACAATCCCCTTACTAGGTCTATTGCTACTAAAATTATACTCCATATATTCAATTTTAGATCTACTCAAGCGAAAACCTTTAGACTCTAAGGTTGACCTTCATAAT
>NW_021319368.1:36246-59870 GCF_001605985.2 Dendrobium catenatum | reverse complement strand
CCACCTTGTGTTTGAACACATGTAATAGCTCCTGCATACATATCTTTAATGATTTGAATATAAGCATTATTGACTCCTTTCTTTTCAAGAACTCTCCATAGCACTTCTCTTGGAACTTTATCATATGCTTTTTCTAAATCAATAAATATCATATGTAGATCCTCCTTATTTTCTCTATATTTCTCCATCAAACCTCTTAATAAATGTATGGCTTCCATAGTCGACCTACCCGGCATGAATCCAAATTGATTTTGAGAAACATTAGTATCACGCCGCAACCTATGCTCCAAAACTCGCTCCCATAGTTTTAAAGTATGACACATTAACTTAATACCTCTATAATTCGCACAATCTTGTGCATCACCTTTATTCTTAAAAATAGGAATTAACACACTCATTCTCCACTTATCTGGCATCTTCTTAGTCTTCAAAATAGTATTAAAAAGTTTAGTAAGCCATGAAATTCCTTCATCTCCTAAGCATTTCCACACCTCTATTGGAATATCATCAGGTCCAACAGCTTTTCCACCCTTCATTTTCTTTAAAGCCTCTCTAACTTCAGTTTTACTAATACGCCGATAAAAATAGAAATCTTTATTTTCATTTAGGGTGCTAAGGTCACTATAGTCAATCTTATTTTCACACTCTTCATTAAAAAGTTTAGCAAAATATCTCATCCACCTTTGTTGAATATCATCTTCTAAGAAAAGTATTTTTTGATCTTCATCTTTAATACACTTCACTTGAACTAAATCCTTACTACTCCTATCTCTTTGTTTGGCTAACTTATGCATATATCTTTCTCCCTCCTTAGTATTTAATCTATTATATAAATCACTAAAAGCTAATGTCTTTGCATCGCATATTGCTTTCTTAGCATCCTTACGAGCCACTTTATATATTTCCCAATTATCAGAATTTTTAAAATTAAATCAATTTTTATAACAAATCTTCTTATTTTTAATCTTTTCTTGCACAATTGGATTCCACCACCAACTATTTTTACTATTAGGAGCTTTTCCCTTTGATACTCCAAGGACATCTTTTGCAATATTCTTAATATCACTAGCCACTTTTTCCCACATAATATTAGCATCCTCATGCACAGACAAAATCTTACGATCTAAAATCTTATCTCCAAAAATATTTTTGTTAATATTCTTTAAATGCCCCCATTTAATTCTAGAAAATTGTTTTACTTTATTTTTTATTTTATGCCCCTTTATCTTAAAGTCCAAAACTAATAATCGATGTTGGGTACATAAATTTTCACTCGGAATAACTTTACAATCTTTGCAATCTAAACGATTTAATTTTCTAATAAGAAAATAGTCAATCTGGGTTGTACTATATCCATTTTTATAAGTGATGAGATGCTCATTCCTTTTCTTAAATAAGGTATTAGCAATTGAAAAATCATAAGCTAAACAAAAATCTAATATGGTCTTTCCACTTTCATTCGTCGTTCCAAATCCATGGCCTCCATGAATGCTTTTAAAATCATCTACCTCTCTACCAACATGTTCATTTAAATCTCCTCCAATAAAAACTCTTTCTTCAAGAGGTATATTTTGTATTAATTCTTCTAAGTCATTCCAAAAATTTAATTTAGAACTCATATCCAAACCTACTTGAGGAGCATAAGCACTTATAATATTAACAATCTTATCATCAATAATAATCTTTAAAGCTATAATTCTATCTCCAATCCTATTAATTTTTATAACATTATCCTTTAAACTCTTACCTATAATAACACCTACACCATTTCTAGTACGACTCTTACCCGAATACCAAAGTTTAAATCCTAAACTATCAATTTCCTTAGCCTTCTCTCCAACCCACTTAGTTGCCTGAATGCACAAAATATTAAACTTCCTATGAATCATAATATCAATTAATTCCATTAATTTTCCTATAAGGGAACCTATATTCCAAGTTCCTATCCTAATTTTAGTTTCATGGACTAGCTTCTTTGCCCACATTCATCCTTGATATGGGAACCCTTGCCTATTTAACACTGCACTCGGGCGCCGGTGCAGCGGCCCTTGCACACTTGTCACTGTATTCAGGCCATACAACACGTCACTTCCAGGGGACGCCCTAGCATTAACACAAATTCTTAAAGGATTCATGTCATTAATATTCGATAAGTATTACGCTGGCTGTCGACTACCTAACGCAACCCTCTACTTTTCTCATCCAAGACTTGAGACCTGGCAACGGCAGTGTTAAAAAATACAAACTCATAACAAAAAAAAAAGAACCAAAATGTCTAAAACCAAATACAAGAGAAAATTGTGCAGAAGCAATGAGAGAAACTAAATAGAGAAGATTTAAATATTACCGAAAAATCATTACTTGAATGCTTCCCAAAATAATAGCATCACCCATGTCTAGAGAACCATCTAATTCTTTTAAACACCAACAAACACTTTGTGAAGATAGTTCTCCATAAGTCGAGTAAAACATGTTTTCTTTGCTCTCTTTTATATTCTTTTAAATAATGTTCTCCTTTATTTCTCCCATTCTCTCTCCATTGGTTCCCTCCTATGTTGCACCGATACGGATACGATGACACGGATAGGACACGATATGGATACAGGACACACCAATTCTTAAAAATACATGATACAGGTACGACGCGGACACGACATTATAATTTATATATCATACATAAAATTAAGAAAGCAATCAAAGCATAATATTTGAAATTATAAAAAAAAGAACATCATTTGTAGCCTTGTAGCTCATAAATATCAAAATAAAAGTAACCATTAAATGTCTAGTACAACAACAAAAGCATAAACATAAATTATCTAGCATATGTAGTTTCAACTATTCAATAGAAAGAATGATATGACTAGCTTCTTCAATGGTTTGTCTTTAAACTTCTATATCATCTTCAATAAATATCATAGCTTCTAATTCAGTCTCATCTAGTGAAAGATTAGCAATTTCTAATATTTCCATATCATCAAGAGACTCAAATCCATCTCGAAAATGAGAGAACATCGCTCGCAACCGTGAAAGTAAATACGACGTGTCTTTTTTTTTCAAAAGAAACGTGTATCGGATACGTGTGTCCTTTTGAAATTAAATAGTATTTTAATTGGATATGGAAAAGCCGTATCTGACACGTATCGGTGCCGTATCGAACGCGTATCTGTGTATCAGTATCAGATATAGCTCGCCTTCGTAAATAGGTGTATCGGTGCAACATAGGTTCCCTCGTTCTTTATTTAGCTATTACACTTAAAGTATTCACACCAAACCAAACCAACTTCTTTCTATAAAATCCATGGTATTTTCTATCTTGTTAAACCTTATTTACTCCATACAACAGTCACAAGAGGAAGCAAATCACAAAATTCATAGGCAACAAACATGATATAAAATCTAGAAGCTATTAGGTGCGGATTTACGTACAAGAATGTTCAACACTTATCAAATCCACAGCAAACAATATCTCCATAAAAGCCCATACATAAATATTTAAAAGAGTTTTATCGAAATAAATTTAAAATCTAATACACATTTAAATTTTGAATTAGAGCTATTAAAAAATAGGACAATTTACATACATACCACTTTATAACATCCTATTTACATATATAACACCCAAAACTTTAATATTACATGCATACCATTCTATCTTATTTTAATATCAAATATACCACTTATATGTCTTTCCTACCACTCATATATTTCATTTCTACCACTCATATTTGATATGAAAATGAACTATGGGTGGTATGTATGTAATATTTAAATTTTAAGTGTTAAATATGTAAATAGAGTAGTATAAAGTGGTATGTATATAAATCTCCCTTAAAAATAACAATACAGTAAACATGATTTTGTCAAAAAAAAAAAACTAATTTATATTTACCATAAATCATCTATTTTAAACTCTGCTTATTTTAATAAAATTGTTGAATCAAATTCTAAGAAAAAATATGTACAAAATAATGAAATGTTGAGCTGATAATCAAGTATTGGGTAAGAAACGAGTATTTTACATTGTACCTCTTTGGCAAGTTCAGTCGAGTTGAGAACAATCATAGAGGAAGCTCCACATCTAATCGAGTAAATCGGACCATAATCTTCAGCCCATTTTACAAATGTGAGGAAGGGTTTTTTCTCCCTCAATTGAAGCAGATTCCCAATTAAAGGCCATCCAGGTACAGCTAAAACAACACATGAAATCGAAACGTAAAAAATAAACTTCTACCAAAAAAAGCACCATCAAGCAAATACCAGCATAAACTTGCTATGAATCATCAAAAACCCATTATTAACGAATACTTCAGCTAGATGAACAAAACTCAACAACGAAGAAAGGAGCCTCTTTCCAATGAGAAACGCCAACATGAAGCAGAGCTCAATGGCAGATTCAAGGAGAAAATACATGATATTATGGTATTGGAAGGGAGAGAAAGATTATGTATGAACAAAAAAAAAAATCGATGTTCAGTGAATATGAAATCAAATGGTCATTTCTTGACAAATATAATGGGATTCGTAGTATCAAGCCGAAAAACCGGACCAAGCTAGTCAATGAAAAGCTAATTTCTTGCTAAAAAGAAGAACCTGGTGGAGTGTTGGGATGTCTTCGCTGATTGAGGAGAAACTTGCCGATGATGGCGACGCCAACGAGGACTACCGCGGCCGTCGCCAGAGTCCCCACCGAAATATTTTGAATCATAGCTTCCATATTGCACCAAAGTTCATGCCTTCCCGATCATCACCTTCTCATATTTTTCTTTATCACCGCATCTTAGCACTTCTCCAGCCGAACTTCAAACGAATGTAACGCCTCGCTCGGTTGATCCAATGGAACGCGAAAAAATTCGCTATTTGGTTGCGGGGCATCTCACTATTATTTTATTTATTTATTTATTTTTTTTTTTTTGAAATTGCAAATTGCAGGAAAAAAATATTATAATCAAGAAACTAAAAAACTAATAAAGTTATCTTTCCTAACAAAAGGAAGATAGTCATTATTGAAAAGCAAAATAAACCTAAGAAAGAAAAAATTTGAGAAAAATTGAAAAAAATCATAATAGAGACAAGATCCACTACTCTTCATTTTGAACAAGATGGGGGTGAAGGGGACACCAAAAATTAGACAACCGAAAAGGTTGGTTAGTATCTCAGAATTCCTAGACAGATAAAAATTGAAAAATAGTAAGAATCTGAAACTCCATTACTCTAATTTCATTATGCAAATAGAAAAATTTATACATAACATTAAATCCAAGTAGCCATAAAGCTACCACTCCACATCTTGGACATGCATTTTTGAAGCTCGCCAACGAAGCACCCTACATGAACAAGAAATTTCATATCCGATGTAATTCAACAACCATTTGTAGACACCAAACCTTTTCATCTTCAATTGACCCTGAATAAGAACAAACTGCAACTTTCAAGCCTTCATCACAAATGCCATGTGTAAGATAACAAAAAGCCTCTATAAAGGCTTCACTACCATTCTAGTCAACATAATAAGATATTTTAGATAATAGAAGGGGAAAAATCTCCACCACTGTTATGTAGTCTCAAGTTAACATTCCTTCTTCTAGGAAGATCTTCCAATAGACCTAATGATTGAAGTTCTTTAAAAAGTTTTAGTTTGCAATTTGAAGAATTTAAAAATACCAAGATTATTCTTCAAGCTATCCACCTTTTGTAAAAGCATGGCATCTTCCATCTTTGCATTTGGAATTTGAATTTCTTCATCTTTCAGCATGATATCAACTCCAACACTATAAATACTCATAGAAGTGGGAAAACTCAGAGTAGCAACATTTCCATCTCCAATAAACTTATCTGGTCCCGATTTATCTTCATGTTCAGCAACATGATCATCTTCAACAAAAACTTCAGAACCAATATTCAAATTATTTTCCTTTTCATTAATAGCACATAAGGTACCAATGCAAATACCGAACCAGGTTAAATAGAAGTTTCATCCTGTTGCAACTTAGTTTTCATAACTATGTTTTTCATATAAAGTGTATTTTTGATGATTTCAAATATTATTATTTTGATTACTATTTCTCTTAACATATATTAGATATATTATTTTTGTTATTTATGTGTACTAATTTTTCAGGAAAATCATACTCCAGACTGTTGAAGACTTCAAGTCATATTAGATAGGATTCATCGTAAATAGAGTTTGTATTTTACACTTTTATTGAGTCTGAGAGAGTGTGATTATAATTAAGCAATCGTGCACACACACACTAGAGGTGTAAAACCCCTCAGAAGTTCATTTTTGTTAGTGTTGTTAGTCCGTATGAACTAACTTTAGTATGGGACGAACTAAAGAAAATTATGAAAATATGTATGGTTAGTACGTACGAACTGCCTGTACGAATCTGAGTTCGTCCCCAGAATCAGTTCTTCCTCCAAATCCTTTCTAAGGACAATCTGCTACTCTATGTCCTTGCAATCCACAGCGAAAAGATTGTCCTGAAATCGTCCCGGGACGAATTCAGGTTCTAACGGACAAACTCAGGTTTGTACAGGCAGTTCGTACGTACTAACCATACAGATTTTCACAATTTTCTTCAGTTCGTCACGTACTAAAGTCAGTTCGTACGGACTAACAGCACAAAAAAAATGAACTTCTGAAGGGTTTTACAAGAGGAGTATTAAAATTTTACTTTTTAAAACTAGTCATACTGTATGATTTCAATTTGTATGGGATGATTTGTTCAGTTATTTCCTCCGGCAAATAGTTAATCAAATCATGGACGAAAAAAATTTATAAGTATTATTCGTACTATACGAAGTTGGCTTCGTACAGATGACGTTCATAGTAGAAAAATGATGCGAACATTTTCGTCCATACGAACAAGTAAATTTTGTGAACAATTCATCTAAAACAATCTGGAGTTTGTAGAGACGACGTCCAAAGTACGAAAATGTTGCAAACATTTTTGTCCATATGAATAGGTAAAGTTTTTGATATATTCATCTAAGATGATCTAGAGTTTGTACAAACATGTCTAAAGTACAAAATTATGGGGTATTATTCGACTAGATAAATAAGAAATTTTTTTATAACTGTTCATACTATCCTATATAAGTATCGTTCTGTACGATATGCTTGTACGAAAATTTTTCTTATAGGATCGTACGAGCAAATTTTGAACCGTTCATTCGAGATGATTATCGATTGCACGGTACAATTATAGATGATAAAAATTGAAAATTTTAATTTTTTGATGATTTTTCATGTCTTTCATATAAAAAGTCCTTAGAAACTGACTTGGATGAATCTTGTTTTTATGACTTCTTAAAGAGCAAGTGAAAGGGTGATTGGGAGAGTGCTTGAGAGATAGTTATTGCAAGTGGAGTGTGAAGGATTCACAAGGTTACTCAAAGGTGAGAATCTCTTTTTTTTGTGTCAATACTCTTTCTTTTCTTTCAAGTTGCTTGAGAGAAGATCTGGTTCTTTGCCGACACTTGGAGGGTGTGAAAGGATGAATGTACTATACCAACACTTGGAGGGTATGAAAGGACAATGGTATTCTATCGACACTTGGAGGGTGTGAACAGATGCTGATACTCTACCGACACTTGGAGAGTGTGAAAGGACGATGGTACTCTACCAACACTTGGAGGATATACAAGAATGATGGTAGTCTCCCACATCGGGGATTAGTGGAAGAGAGTAAAATTATAAAGGCTTCTCCACCTTGTTATGGGAGCAAAAGGAGAGTCACTTTGGTAATAGTGCAATATCTAAAGAGGGTGTCTTCAGGGAGTGAACGTAGGTCTTGTTGGACCAAACCACTATAAACTATTATATTCTTTTACATTTTTGTATTTTATTTTCAGCAATTTGTTATTGTGCTTGAAAAGTTTATTTATAAAGAAACTCAAATTATAAAATTAATAAAAATGATTTTTTATTCAAGAGGGATTTTTTTAAATTACCAATTCACCCCCCTCTTAGTTAGCTATAGGACAGTTGCATAGGTTTAACAACCTATACGAACTTTTCAAGTGCTATTAGAGCTTACTTTAAAATTTAAAGTTTATATTGCTTTTTGAAAAATGATTATGGCTAATTTTAAAAACAGTAACACACCTAAATGGTATTCGATTACTAGACCTCCATTATTTAATAATATCCCTTTTGATTTTTAGTAAATATGAATGTTAACTTTTCTTTAATTGCTTGATTATCGCATATGGATTTTAGTTATGGATGATATACTAGGCCAACTAGACTTGTAGATTGTATTATAACTAAAACAACCTTTACTGATTGTACTGTATAAGAACTAGACTTAGCATAGTTAAATACAAAATATTTGAAAAGTTTTTTTTTGTGCTCTTAAATCTAACGACTACATATGTATTTTTACTTCTAAAAGTGGAAAAGAAATTTAGGATAGACTTTGTATCACATATGAAGGGAATAACAAAGTGAATTAATCAAGATTAAATATTTTATTGCATAATTATGAATTACTTTGCATAAAACCAAATGAATCAATTTTTAACATGTACATACATTTTACTCAAATAGTCACTTCCTTCCATACTTTAGGTAGGGAATTAATGAATGCAGAAAAATGAATACAATACTTTGTTGTTTGTCTACTGCTTGTATTGTTAAAATAACTACTATTATAGAGTCTAAATATTTAAATATGTATTCAAATAACAATCTTCTTGGATCACTAATTACTTACGAACAACTTGTGACTTAAAGATAGATTGATGCATGTGAGAAGCAAAAGGAGAAGAATATAGTATTGAAAGTGGACAACTCATAGAGTGATCAATCACAGCTTGATGACAAAATAATTCAAAAATTTTCTAAAAAGGAAGCAAAGGAAATACCAACAATGGAATAAATGTAAGTTTTATAAAAATATTAAGGTTTCTAATGATGTTATTTGCTATGAATGTAGGAAACTTGGACATATTAAATCAGACTGCCCTAATCTTAAAGCTACTCCTACCAAGGAAAAGGTGGAGGATAGAAAAAAATGTGAGGAAGGGTAAGAAGAGATTTTAGATAGCTTTTTGGGCGGACTCAACTTCGAACTCTTTAGAAATAGAGGTAGAGGTAGTCACAAATTTGTGCTTGATGGCCGATAAGCCTGATTAGTTAGATCAAGAAGAGGTATGTAATTTAACCTATGATGAGTTAGTTGAAGTTTCTGAAAGAATTCATACGGCATATAAAAAACTTAAAAAGATACATGTTAGGTTAAATTTAGATTTCATTAAATTATAAAAAGAGCATAAAATCCTTAGGAAAGATTACTCACTAATTGATAGAAACCACATGAAATTATTAGATGAGTATGATGATTTGAATAAATAATATGAGTTATTGAAATCATTCCACATTGAACTTAAAAAATATTTTAAAACTTTTATGGATGAATCTGATAGTAGAGAGCACTATTTGAAAGTTGACATTGTTGTATTAGAAAGTGCAAACTCATTCTTTAAAGCACAATTGAATGCATATGAAAAGAACAAGATTCCACATACACCTGAACAATTTTTTAATCCTGACAAAAAGACAAAAACCATAAAACCTAAGAATAGATAAGTTTACACAAATAAATTAAAAAATTCTTCTCCTGAAGTTAAATGTTTTTCTTATGGCATGATTGGACACATATCTCACACTTGCACTATTCATAGAAAATCATATGTAGTGTGGAGACTAAATATGCATAAAATAAGTCATAGCATACATATATCTAGTTTAATTTTGTCAAGAGGAGAACCCAAACTTGTTTGGGGTTTCAAGACTAACATTTGATCATTTTGTAAAAATGCTCTCATACAAGACCTCGTGAAAGCATTTAGTACCTAGACTGTGGATGTTCAAAGCATATGGCTGGAGATACTACACAATTCATATTGTTGGAAGCCAGAAATGGAGATAATCTTACACTGGGAGATAATAATACTAGGAAAGTGGTAGGCACATATATGATTAAAAACTTGAATATTTTTTTTCATTGAGAATGTTTTACTTGTAGAAGGTTTAAAGTATAATCTTTTTAGTATTAGTCAGCTATGTGATAAGGGTTATAATATTAAATTTTTACCCAGTTATTGCATATTAAGTCAAAATTTAAAATGATGTACTACATAGAACTAGGGTAAATAATATGTATATGCTAGATTTAAATTGTATTAAATCTCCTAATACTTTTTGTTTGAAAATAATTTTTGGTAAATTAAGATTATAGAATATGAGACTTTATCATGGTAGCATGGAAAACCTTTAAAAAATTTTTAAAAGAACTTGTGAGAGGTATATCAAAACTAAACTTTACTAAGGATCACCTGTGTGATGCATGTCAACTAGAAAAACATGTGAAGTCCTCCTTTTATTCCATTAAGGATCTTAAAACTAGCAACTATTAGATAATATTCATATAGATCTTTTTTGACCCGTTAGCACTATAAGTCTAGAAGGTATGTTATATGGATTTATCATTATTGATGATTTTTCGAGATTCACTTGGGTTAATTTTTTTTTTTTAATTAGAGTAAATAATTTGAGGAATTTAAAAACTTTTTAACTTAGATTCAGAGAAAGCTAGGGTGTGAAATCTTATCTATTCAAAGTGATCATGGAGGGAAATTTGAAAATAAAAAAATTGAGGAGTTTTGTAAAGAGGAAGGAATTGATCATAATTTTTCAGCACCTAGGACCCCTCAGTAAAATGTGATAGTCAAAAGAAAGAATAGAACATTAATTGAAATCGCTAGAGCCATATTGGTAGGATATTCACTTCATAAATATTTTTAGGCTGAAGTGGTTAGTATAGCTTGTTATGTTCTAAATAGAATGAACATTAGATCAAAATTGAATAAAGCACCCATATGTGATTCTTAAGGGTAGAACACCAAGTTTATCACATTTGTATGTTTTTCTATTTAAGATATTCATTCATAATAATAAAAAGTCTCATTTATGAAAATTTGATCCAAAATCTGATGAAAGGATTTTTCTTGGATACTCTAGTGTCGAAAAATTATTTAGACTGTTTTAAAAAAGAACTTTGATAGTTGAGGAGAACATACATGTTATGTTTGATGAATTTAGAATTTTAGAAGAGCCAAATTTGAAAGAGGATCATATTGAAAATAACTCCCAAAGAATAGATTTGGAAGAGAATGTGAAAATAAAAAATCCTTTGCCTGGAGAATGGAAATTTTCTAAAAATTATCCTAAGGAATTAATTTTGGGTGAACCAAGTGAGGGTGTTAGGACTAGGCATGGACTTTGCAAAGAAGTAAACCATTATGTCTTTATATCAATGATTGAACCCACAAATGTTAATCAATTACTTTTGGATGAATTTTTTATTTTTGCCATGTAAGAAGAGTTTAATCAATTTGTAAGGAATGATATTTGAGAATTGATTGAAAGGTCAAATGATCAAAGTATAGCTGGAACTAAGTGGGTGTTCAAAAATAAAAAGAATGATTAAGGTGTTATGATTAGGAATAAGACTAAATTGGTGGCTAAGGGGAATAATCAAATTGAAGACATTGATTTTGAAGAGACTTTTTCCCATCAAGGCTTGAAGTAATTAGGATTTTATTAGCCTTTACCTATTTTAAAGGATTTAAATTGTATTAGATGGATGCTAAGAGTGCCTTTTTTAATGGGTAGTTACAAGAAGATATTTATGTTAAGCAACCTCCAAGTTTTGAAAATTCTAAATTCCCTAATCATGTGTTTAAATTGAAAAAGGTATTGTATGTATTAAAATAGGTACCTAGGACTTAGTTTGAAGTTAATCACTTTCTTATTAGATATATCATTTTAAAAGGAAGTATGAAACCACTCACTTTTTGAAAAAAATTAGGAGATGATATACTCATTATTCAGATATATATTGATAATATCATTTTTGGATCTACAAATAAAAATTGTTGTAATGATTTTTCAAAAATAATAAGTAGATAGTTTGAGATGAGTTTAATAGTAGATCTGAGTTATTTTCTTAGTTTTCGCATTAAGCAAAATGATGAGGAAATTTTTCTTAGTTAGTCAAAGTATATTAAGGACATCCTCAAAAAATATGAAATGGAAAATGTTAAAAAATTAACTTCAACAATGAGTTCCTTAGTTCAGTTGGATAAGGATCTAAAGGGAAAATCTGTTGATTAAAATAAATTTAAATGTATAATTAGAACATTACTTATTTGACTGCTAGTATGCCATATGTAATGTTTAGTATTTATTTGTGTACTAGATTTCAATCTGATATAAAAGAATCACATTTAACAATAGTAAAAAGGATTTTAAGATATCTTTTGGAAACTCATAACTTATGAATTTGGTATCCTAAGTACAAATCTTCATTTAAAATTATTGGATATTTTGATTTAGACTTTGCAGGTTGTAGGGTTGATCAAAAAAGTACATATGGAACTTGCTAATTCATAAGAAATTTTTTAGTTTTTTGGTCTAGTAGGAAACAAAATTTTGTAGCCCTATCTACTGCTGAAGTTGAATATATTTTCTTAGGAAGTTGTGTGACACAAGTACTTTGGTTAAAATAATAGTTTATTGATTTAGAATTTTTAATAGGCACAATTCTATTTTTTTTTTATAATACTAGTGTCATCTATATTTCAAAGAATCTTATTCAATATTCAAGAATCAAACATATAGATATAAGGCATCACTTCATTAGAGATCATGTAGCCGAAGAAAAAAATGAATTGAATTATGTTTCTACAGAAAATCAACTTACATATATTTTTATAAAACCACTAGCGTTTGACACATTTAGTACCTTAAAAATGTGGTTAGGGCTGATTGATCTTAATGCTCATATATAAGTTTCAGTAAACTTCATATGCTCTTTATGTGTGTTTGTTTAGTTTTTTATTTTTGTTTGTTTATTTTGGTGTGTTCGTTTTGTATTACTTTTTTTATGTGTTTTAGTCTGGAAACATGTTATTTGTTGAGATGATTTATTTTGAGAAGTTTTTTTTTTATTTTTATATATTATTCTCTAAGTGTTTTATTCATATTGTACGAATATTTTTTCATCCTATATGAATTTTTTAGTGTATACATGATAGTTTTGGGTGTTGAGCATGTGAAACCTCAAATTTTTAAAAGGCTTCGTACTGTATGATGACGTCATCATACGGTATGATTTTGCATGGGTTTGTATGTATGAGTGGGGATGGTTTTATCAATTATGTTCAATTATTTATTGCTGATTATACACACGAAATCATCTTTGTATGTATGATCCAGGTGTTAGTTTCTGTAGGGGACGAACCTAACCGTCTTTAAAATGATTTTAAATTTTTTGATTGTCCCAGATGAACACATGTTTGTCCGTATGATCAAGTGGTCAAAAATCATGTATGAAAGAATGCCTTAGAAATAACATTTTAAGAAAAGTCATTTCATCATTGATAGTTTTCGTTCGCACGTATGAAAACATTTTCGTCCCGTACGATTTCACAATCATAATTAAAAAAAAAATTGTACAATACAATTGATAATTTTTTATTTATATAAAAGGGTTTTGAAATCATTTTCATTCACTTTCATATTCCTTTCAAAACACTCTAGAGCCCATGTCTAGGAAATGGCCAATTCTAGCAAACGTTATCGAGGTTCTAAAAAATCTTCTTCTTCTAGTGCTACTGATTCTAACTTATTGCTTAAGAAGTATGAAGAAGCATATTTTAGGTTCATTGCTGCGAAGATCACCCCATCTCGACTAGTAATCCAAGATGATCTTCATTTTTCTATAATGTCTATGTTTACCTCTACTCAACTATCCTTTATTCTGACTCTTATCTATGCATATCATAAAGAAACCTTTTATTATTTTTTGGCTAACATGAGAGTCAACGAGGATCACTCTAGGATAAGTTCTTTAGTCTAAAAAAACCCGTAGAAATTACTAAAGAAGATTTAGTCAACTATCTCCGCTTAAGAACCCAAGGGATTAGAGTACACACTGTGACCTATAGATCTGACTTTGACTGGTCTAAAATTAATAAAGTTCTTAGAGGTGTTTCCCAAGTCAATAATTTAACTCGAGACTATACCTTAAACCAAAATGCTCGGATCATCTAGCACATTTTAAGAACTTCTGTTATTCCTAAAGTTGGTGATGGAGTGAATATGACTCCACTCCTGTCCACTATCACATATCTTATTATGACTAAAAAACTTATTGATGAAGCCTAACTCATTATGGACTACCTGTAGAACCATTCTGAGATTGCTCTTCCACACCATAAGAGGAAAAAGCATGTATCCTTATAACATCTTGTTTCCTATATCCTTTACAAGAATTACAACCTGATTCATTATGATCCTCCCACTGGACTTCTGATCTATTTTACCGATGCTTCTTTTTTATCACTATTTGGGAGAGAACAGAGTTTTAGTGATGATACTGAGGGAGAAGGGGGAGCTCCAGCACCTGCACAAGGACCTAATCAAAACTACTTTCAGGAGATGGTCTAGAATTTTGATCGTTTGGAGACTCACATTGATCAAAATTTTGATCAAATTGAGACTCATTTAAATAAGCAGAATGTAAGATACCAGGAGGATATGGGTTGGATCCATGATCAGTTTAACATGGTTAATACAAATGTAGCTATGATGAATATCTATTTTTCAATATTCAACCAGCCTCCTCCTCCAAATCAGGGCCCCTCAGAATTCTAGATGTACTTCTTTGTTGTTGTTTCTACCAGCCTTTTGTGAGTGATGTGATGATATTTTTTCTTTCATGTTAGTTGTGATTGTTATTTGTTGTTAAGTTTCTCTATGTGATGATGATGTGTTTGTTATTTGGTGTGTTGTCAGTTGATATCCATGTATTGAATGTATTTGATCCTTTTTAATATCAATGAAAAATGATATGTTTTGGAAACTTATGTTTGTTTCTCACTTTTCAAAATGTTAGTATGCCTATATGAAAACTTTTTGTAATTAATCTAAAATGTGCAATCAATTATTTTTCTTTATAAATTAATTTCATTACGAAATTTAATTTTTCAAAAAATTCAAATTAAATTTTAATTGGATTTAGATAAGGAGATCAATTTTATGTTCCTTTAGGCAAACATAACTAGAATATCATTATTGCAATATTGATGTCTTATTATTTTTTATTTCTTTTTCAATATGCTTATTTTTATTATTAGTGAAGTTTGAATTTATATTTCTGATTTTGGAAAGACCTAAAAAGTACATCAAAAGAAATGCATAATGTGTGTAAAAATAGAAAAAATATTCAATGGTTCGCAAAGTGAAATGAAGCACAAAATTAGCCCATATAGAAAAGAAGCACAAAGTGTGTCATAAGCATTTAAAAAGATGAGCAATGTCACCAATTGAAGTTTTTTTTTTTATTATTGTGTTCTTTCCACTATCATTTAATCTCTAATTAGTAATTATATTCTATATTGAATTTGAAGTTAACTAATCTTCATTTCGTCATTTTTGTAATAATCATCTTTATTTATTTTGTCTAGCATGAATCATGACATTGATTAACTTTTCTTATATTAGCTGTTCATTAATTTAAATTTTTTTTTTTTTTCATTTTAGTATTATGGAATTAATATTATAATTGCAATTGGTTTACAACCATTTTCTAGGTCAATTCTTTTGGTTTATCTTTTAAAATCTTTCATTTCAAGTTCTACTTTCCTTTTTGTTATTGTTAGAAGGGAGAGTAATAAATATTGTTTGTTTGGTATCATGCTTGATTTTTGTTATTTGATTTGTGTTTTGTGTTCGTATTGTTTTTGATTTGGTGTCATTATGTGTATTTTATTATTATTTTTGGATTTAAAGTTCTTTGATCTTCATTGAAATCCCTAGATTTACATATGGTAATTCATTTAAGGGGAGATAAGGTGAAATTTAGGGTTTAAATGTTAAATCAAATAATAATTATTTTGCCATCATCAAAAAGGGGATTTTTGCAACTTAGTTTTCATAACTATGTTTTCATATCATGTGTGTTTTTTATGATTCTAAATATTATTGTTTTGATTATTGTTTCTCCTAACATATATTGGATATATTGCTTTTATTGTTTATGTGTACTAGCATTTCAGGAAATTCATACTCCATATTTTAGAAAACTTCAAGTCAGATTATATTAGGATTTATTATAAATGGAGTCTATATTTTACACTTTTATTGAGTCTGAGAGAGTGTGATTGTAATTGGGTAACCGTGCACACACACTAGGGGAGTGTTAAAAATTTACTTTTTAAAACTAATCGTACTGTATGATTTTAATTTGTATGGGACGATTTATTCAATTATTTCCTCTAGTAAGAAGTTAATTAAAGCATGGATGGAAAAAATTTCTAAGTGTTGTTCATACTATACGAAATTGGCTTTATAGACGATGTCCAAAGTACGAAAATGATGCAAACATTTTTGTATATATGAATAAGTAAATTTTTTGAACTATTCATCTGGGACAATCTGGAGTTCGTACAAATGACGTCTATAGTACAAAATTGTTGCGAACATTTTCGTCCATACGAATAGGTAAATTTGTTGAACTATTTGTCCTGGACAATTTGGAGTTTGTATAGACGATATCTAGAGTACAAAATTATGGGGTATCTATTCGTCCAGATGAATATGAAAATTTTTTATAACTGTTCATATTATACGATATAATTATCATACTGCATGATATGCTTATATTACATTTTTTTGTATAGGATCATACGAGCAAATTTTGAACTATTCGTCCGGGATGATTGTCGATCGTATGATATGATCATAAATGATAAAAATTGAAGTTTTAGTTTTTTGGATGATTTTTCATGTCTTTCATATAAAAAGTCCTTAGAAACTAACTTGGACGAATCTTGTCTTCGTGATTTATTAGAGAGCAAGTGAAAGAGTGATTTGGGAGAGTGTTTTAGAGAGAGCTCTTGCAAGTGGAGTGGAAAGATTCATAAGATTACTCAAAGGTAAGAATCTCTTTTGTTTTTGTGTCAATTCTCTTCCTTTTTCTTTCTAGTTTCTTGAGAGAACATCTTTGGAGAAGATCAGGTTCTCTGCCTACAATTGGAGGGTGTGAAAGGATGACGATACTCTGCTAAAACTTGGAGGGTATGAAAGGATGATGGTACTTTGTCGACACTTAGAGGGTGTGAAAGGATGACGGTACTTTGCTAACACATGGAGGGTGTGAAAGGATGACAGTACTCTACCGCACTTGGGATTGGTGGAGAGAGAGAGAGAAGAATTGTAAAGGTTTTTCTGCCTTGCTGTGGGGGCAAAAGGAGAGTCACTTTGGTAATAGTGAAATACTTGAAGAGGAAGTCTTCAACGAGTGGATTTAGGTCTTGTTGGACCGAACCATTATAAATTAATGTGTTCTTTTTATATTTTCACATTTTTTTCAGCAATTGGTTGTTGTGGTTGAAAGTTTATTTTTAAAGAAACTCAAATTATGAAATTAATAAAAATAATTTTTTATTCAAGAGAAATTTTTTTAAATTACCAATTCACCCCCCTCTTAGTTAGTCTTGGGACAATTGCGTATGTCTAATATCGTATACGAACTTTTCACAGCCACTTTAACATTAAGATCTTTATCTACTTCAGCTTCACCAAATTCATCAATAGTATTCTTATGAGATAGTAAATTGAGCTTATTATCTTTTAATAAGTCTGATACATGAAAATAAGAAATTGAATTGGGATCCTATACTATTTGAACACCTTTGACAATAGTTTTTGCTTTATGAATTTAAGGTATCACATCATCACTTTTGACATCAGTATCCTTAGAAGGATTAGTAATTATTGTTAAAAAATTCCTTCTACTATTATTTCTGGATTTAACATGCATATAGGGACCATAAGATAACTCATTATCTGATTTAAAAGACCCATTATCAAAAACTTTGTTCGATACTTTCCTTATTGAATCTGACACGATCAAAAGAACCTTTCCAGTTTTACTCCTTATTGGGCATTAAGACATATACCATTTTTATGTCCTATCTTGTCACACTTAAACATAAGGTAGGGATGTTCTCATATTCGATTTTATATAAAAGTTTCCCACTCATCCCTTCTATCCATATTCCAAGTGGTAACTTAGAATTCAATTTGATTTGAACACATGCTTCAGCAAATTCCCTTCTATTCTATTTAAACATGTTTCCATCTAATAAAAAATGGGGCTCATATCCTTGAAACAATCTTAGTAACAATAATCTCATCCCAACATTATAATGTTAAATGAGGCAACCGAATCCAAATTAGTGAAGATAATACTTCCATAGATATAGGAGAAAAATCAGGTGTCCATTTATCTGTACCAATTATGAATCTACCAATGTACCATGGTCCTCCACTTAAAACTTCTTCTATAGCATCAGTTGATTGAAAGGAACACAAAATCCAATCTAATCTAAGAGAGGTTAGATGAAAACCCCCAAATTTACTCCATTGACGCCTCATTTCAACACTACAAATGGAAAAAGGCATATTTTTACCAAAAGTTTAACAACCAGAGAATTCCTCAAGACATGAACATTTTCACATTCATTCTCCACATTGAGTTTAACCACATTCCCATCCTTACAAATATCAAAATCTGATTCCATAAAATTTACTTTAATATGTAGATTTTTAACCCAAACATTCCCATTTTTCGAATGAACTTTATTAGAAATGGGTACCTCATTAAAAAGAACAAATGGATTCATTGTATTATTGTTTAGCAGGCTACATGATGAACAATTCTTATTCCCGGATAAAATAGAAGACCCGCTAACACACTTGATATTCTCATTAAACAAATTATTGACAAAACAAAGGACTTTCAAATGAAACCTATAATAGACGAGACCTCAAAATTATTTTCTTTAGGTGGAAAATATGAGTTGCTCTTCCTCAAAGAATCTGACAAGCGACATTTAAAAGATGAAGACTCTTTCCTGCATCCCCTATTAAGCAAGGTTACCACTTCTTTATCTTTTCCTTCAACAAAAACCTTTTCACGACCGGAAAAAAAACCTACGATCTCGGATTCCCTACTAAGTAAAAGTTAACAAAATCCTATGTACAATCTACGGTGCATAAGGGCGAGCACCCATAAAACCACAAAGGTACAAAAAATAGTAACCATATCCTCAAACCACCTGCTCCATTCTGCAACACGATCACTTACAAGGCAAAAGCTCGCAAAACAAAGTAATAGACAAAAACACAAAAAAGTAGTAAAAATAGCAAAAATATCAGTTATCACAGCAATGAATATCACAAATACCACTATGATTAATATAAACATTCCAAAAATCATATTATCTAATAATCTCACAGATGGTAAACTAATTATAACTAGTAGAGAGATCATGCCGAGAAGAATTCATGGGTTCTAGGATCCAAATAAGCAAGCCCAACCAGCAATATAAGGAATCTGAATTCTCAGGAAAGCTAGACAGTAATCAGAGAATAAAATCCAACCACCTGCAACAACACAACATACAGCCAAAAGAATACATCGGGTCTAAGAAGCAGGAAGGGTTAGCAGGTAAAAACATCCTCATGGAAACCAGTCTCTTGAAAAATTGCAACAAACCCGGCATGCTACAGAAAAACCCCACCAAAAAAATGGGTTTCAACCGCACATCACCCACCTCTATTATATAGAAATAGTTAAACATCCAAGAGAAAGAGCTCAGCAGCCCCTCTAAACAAAATAGAGCCCACACAAAAATTACGGTGTCCAACAGCATACCCACTTCATCAAAATGAAACTTAAACAGGCATAACCACCTGGGCACCCTTAACCCAGCAAAAAAACCCCAGAAATTCAACCAGAGAAACAAAAAAGGAAAGACTCCAGCCAGAAGTACCCAACACCCAAAAAACCATTCACAACCTTAAGAATTAACATAAGGAAGAAACTGTTTATCCAAATAAACCAGGCCCCTAACCGTAAAAGGCAAGTTAGATAAGCAAAAATCCTGCATATATATATAATCTTGTCTAATTGATAAATATCAATATATGATTGAAAAAATAAAAAATAAATTATGAGAAGGAAAATACAAGGAATATTATTCTTTTTTGGTGTTAGAAAATGGAGTTCAGTTGCACACAAGTTATTGTATTTTGGTGTATTACTACATTTTGGAGTGCAAAATGAGTTTTTTGGTTGGAAATATTCTTAGGGACTGGTTGGATGCTCCAAAATAGAATTTCATATATCCTCTAGATCCAGATGTACTAAATCCTATGGTGTATAATCTTGAAAATTGCTTGGTAATATTTAATGTAAATCTTGATCACAATTCAGGAGGATTCAAGAAGATTAACATATTTGAAATTTATTCCATGATGATTAAAGTACAACAACATTCAAATGAAATATATCAAAATTTTGTTAATACTAATTAATATTTTAATACCTATTAATTATTTAATTATTATTTATAATGCTATATATTAATTATTTCTATGTGAAATTATATTTAATCCTATTACTTATTTTGAAATAAATAAGTATTTAATTAATTATCCTAATAATAATTTAAATATTATTTATTGAGTTTTACTTAATTATTAATATTTTGAATTACCAACAATAACTAAAATTACTTAGAGGCATCTAAGGTTTGCTTTTGCCTTCTATATTAATTGTTGCAGTTCGGCTTTGTTAATTCCCATGAGTGTAGAGTTTTGCACAAGTCTGTTCTTTGGCTCATTCATCGTTTTTTGACTTCTCTCCTTCAATGACATTAACTTCTTGTGGGATCAGAAGTTACAACATTTTGATGGGGAAGCAATGACGGTAGATCGCTCGCTATCTATGACGGTAACTTTCTCCCTTTACTCACGCTTCTTCAGCCAAATCCCATAAATTTGCTGAACCAAAGGATTTGGTAAATTTGAGATGTACCACAAAAGGGATATTTTTCTGTCAACTGCAGCTTTCATTTACAGTGAGAGTTAATTTTAGATTTTTAGCCATTCGATGGGATTTAGCTCAAATTCATCTCAAATCCTGACTAAATCTTGCATCCAAATAGCCCCTTATTTAGAATACAGAGGCTGGGGTGGTGCAGCATTGGACCATCAGCGCCATCAGCGCCACTATGGTGGGTACTGAGGTTGTTATATGTTAAAACAATGCACGCGACAACAGGTCGAACAAATGGGAAAGATAATGTATTAAAAAAATAACTTCTATAGGGGAATAAATATTTAGAAAAGAAGAGGTATGGCCCCTAAAAAAAAAACATAATATATACTAATGGTATATTATTTCTATATTAAAAATAATTTATATATTAATATAAAAGATAATATATTTTTATATCTAAGATTTAAATTTTTATACTTATTTAAATAACATTTTAGAATCTCAATAATATCAATTGTAGACATGGAAATGTACAAATCTTTTAAAAAGTTATTATTAGTATATTTTTATGTGTCTTAAAGATTTAAATATCATACGATTAAATAAAAAATTTGGTTGTTAGATATATAAAAATTATATGGTATGTTTGTAAATTATATTTTAATAATTGTAAATTTTATATCTACTTTAATATTAATGTCTAATGATTCTTTGAATATATTCAATATTTTCTACTAATTTTTATTCTTCTATTATTAATTATGAAAATATCAAATAGTTTCTGGAAGTTATTTAAATTTGAGAATAAATTTTAATTTAATTAAGAATATTTAGGAGAGTAATCTATCTTATTTGAATATGGGTTGATTAACTATAAAAAATTTCTTAATTAGTGGAACTAAAATATCTAATATATTCAAAATCCTTGAAATTAAATGTTTGATATCTTAAGGTTTAAACTTTTAAATTTTAAAGTTACTTTAAGAGCAAGTTAAAAGTTGAAGTTAAAGATGAAATGCAAATTTCTCAATTAACTGATTGATTAATTTTGAGGATTGTTTAAAATTATAAATATTATATTAAAGATTTAAAATTTTGGATAAATGAAATTTAATTTTGGAAATATTAAATCTTTAATATAATATTTAGAATTTTTAGAATATGATCTCAGCAAAAAATATAATTTAGATTATTTGCTTTTTAGTTAATCCAAGCCAAATCTAAGTTGACCTTAAATGACTAATCATATACATAGTCATATAGCTATTTGTGCGTTGCATCTACATTAAGACAATATTTGAGGTTCAAATTCATGTTTTTGTTGAAAAAGAGCTTTGTTTTGGAAAGGGTGCAAAGAAAATTGAAATTAAATGTTTTTGAGAAATTTGAAATTGACTTTTAAATTTTAATTCTAAAATTGAACATCCATTGAATGATATATCACCCGAGAGGTGAAAAAAAGATTCAATGATGGGTTCATATTTACAATTAAATATTCTATCCTGAATATCGAAGCCAAATTCTGAAAAGAACTACATCTGACCCCGAAGGGCCAAAATGAAGTTCGCTCAAATATTTAGCTATGATAATTTGGATATGCTATTGTTAATTTTCATATTCGAGGTCATGAAAACAAATGACATATAGGCCCAAGGAAACAAAATACAATTACTTATCAACTATTTAAACATGACAATAATGATCACCATTGATTTTCTTGATTTTTCCAAATAGAATTAATTGAGTTTTAAAAATTGATCAAGTGTCTTTAAATCTCCTATGAGTGCAAGCCCTTGTAGTTAATTCACCTGAGTTTCCTACGATAACTTATGATTAAAACAACGACAAAAATTTTATTTAGAAGTTTCAACGAGTGTTTTCAAGTGAAGTGAGGTTTGAACTTGCGAACTCTATGGCATTGTGCCTATGAGTCAGTGGTGCGAAAAGGTATTTCTAGAGCATTGAATGCTTTGTTTAATAAAAATTCTTGATTAAGCATGAAATGCTAGGTGGTGGTGTTGTGGTGCTACTTACTAATAATTCTTGATTATTGCATAGATTTACTGTTTTTGTGCTGCTATAATTATATTATTTTACTTTTATCATTATTGTTGTTATTATTATACTATTTTATTATTATTATAACTAATTTATGGATAGTGATACTTTTGTTGATGATATTAATATTATTACTGATGATACTTATTGTGTGCTGGAATATATGCGACGGTAGAGTTTGGAAATTTGCGTCCAAGCATTGTACGAGTATTCAGCACACAGACAGAAAAGAAAAATGAACACCAAGGTTTTTACGTGGAAAATCCAAAATAAGGAAAAAACCATGGGGCCTCGCCTAGTTGTAAAGTTCCACTAGTATTTGTTTGAAGTATAAAGGTTGATCCGTCTTACAAATCAAGACAATCAGTTTACATTCAATTTCTCACGAAGTTACAAAGTTCTGCAAATTCCCGGCGTTTCCCAAAAATCTGGCAGAGTTCCGGCGTCTTCAGGCGGCAGGAAAAGCTCCGGCGGTGGTCGAGGAGGAGCTTCTTCCTTCTCTTCCTTCTTCTCTTCTTCTTCTCTCTCTTCACTTGAGTCCCCTTTGTGAAGAATGAGGGCACTATTTATAGTTTTTTTGGAGTGGCGTGGCTTGTAAATAGGTGTGAGATCACGGGCGAATAGGGAGTGGTTTGAATGAAC
>NW_021319368.1:33374-35614 GCF_001605985.2 Dendrobium catenatum | reverse complement strand
CCTGTTATCTTCCAAAACTTATAAATAGGCCCCTTAGGCCTTTAGAAAAATTGCACCTTCTTTCTCTCCCTCTGGCTCTCTGACAGTTGAGGCTTCCGCTATTTACGAGTGGGAAATTTCCCCTGCTCTAATTAGCTCCCCTCCTCTTATACAGGAGTTAGGGGATTTTTCCTCCTCTCTTCGGCTTTCTGATAGTTGAGGCTTCCGCTATTTGCGAGTTGGAAATTTAACCTGCTCGAATTTGCGCCCCTCATCCCGTGCAGGAGTTAGGGGATTTCACCTCCTACCTCGGGCTTTCTGACAGTTGAGGCTTCCGCTATTTGAGAGTGGAAAATTTCCCCTGCTCGAATTAGCGCCCCTCCTCTCGTGTAGAAGTTTTGGGGATTTCTCCTCCTCCCCCCTGCTTTCTGACAGTTGAGGCTTGCGAGTGGGAAATTTTTCCTGCTTGAATTAGTGCCCCTCTTCTTGTACAGGATTTAGGGGATTTTTCTCCCACCTTTCCACCCGTTTCTTTTCCCGTTCTAGGGGCTTTCTGCTATCTTTTGTAGGAGATCTTCCCTATTTAAAATTGCACCCCCCCTTTAGTGAGGCAATCAAAATGGGTGATCGCACTTCTACCAAATATGTTTCTGTTGTAGAAGATCGTCCCACTGCTCATTCAGAGGGTTCGAAGAAGGCTCCTAAGGTGACGAAAGCCGACGACGTTATCTCCACCATTACAGAAGACTTTTTCATCTCTTTTAGGAAAAAGTTTCATTTTCCTAATAATTTGGTGATGAAGGTGCCGGTGAGATCTGAGCGCACCTGCTTCCCTCCCCAAGGATACGTGACAGTGTACGAGTTTAGTTTGCGAGCAGGGTTGTGATTTCCGCCGCCTGCTGAACTGCTTGATATCTTGACGGCTTGCGGATTGAGTTTGTCTCAATTTTCCTATCGGGCTATGTCAGTCGTTGTGGGCCTGATCGCATTTTTTCAGAGACCGCGCAGTGGTATTGTTTTTCGAATGCCTATCCTGGATGGGGTGTATCTATACTGATCCGCAGGGCCGAATCTCCTTTAGATCCAAGTGGTTGGATATTCGTACCCGGGATCCATCCAAAGATTGGGTTAGCGATTTTTTCTTTGTACAGAACGATTGGGGCCTCCAAGAAAGATGGGGAAAGTTGAAGGAGCTGCCTATCCCTCTTTATATCGGAGCAGAAGACCTGTTGAGTATGTTGAAGCTTCCTGACACTGAAGCTCTTCATTATGAGATGCGCTCTCTGAGCAGAAGCATAGACGAGGAATATTTATTCAAGGTGGGACCATCCACGCATGCAGGGAGGTCTCATGCACAGAGGTTGAAGATATCTATAAAAGTCTCGGAGGCCCAGAAAACTCAATCCAATAAGAAGTCAGACGAAATCTTGTCAGTTGTTGGCAAGGATCCCCATTTTTCTCCGTCCAGGATATATATTCCAGAGGATGTTCTGAAACATAGGTGCATTGGTCGTCGATGACCTGAAGAGTTAGTGAGTTCACCTTCTCTCTATCTCCTTTGTATTTGTGTCTAATTTCAAGGATATACTTTTCACTTGTTGATTCTTTTTTGAACAGTTCCTTGAGGTGAACAAAATCTTGGATGACTGGAACGATGAATTTGTGAAGGTCAAATACCTTCAGGGAGAATACAAGAAGAAATACGATGGTAGAGTGAAGGAGGTGGAGACAGTGGAGAATCAACTCGATCAATGCAGAACAGAATTGGCGAACAAGATTGCTTCAGCCACTTCCCAGAATGAGCGGATGGATCATTTGCATATACAGTTGGTGGAGGCAGAGGCAACAAACAACAAACAATTGAAAAATATGCGAATCCTTGAGGTTGAGAATAAGAAGCTCATGAACAAGTTGTCGGAGAAGGTAGCTCAACTGTCACCGACTGCAGCCATAGAAGAATTCAAAAAATCTTACGCTTTTAAGATTTTTGTCAAGGATCAAGTCTAGGAAGCTCGCGATTATTTTTATGACGTAGAGGTGAAGGCTTTAGAAGCAGAGCTTATGCAAGATGGCTTCATTTTAAGGCTTCATGAAGGGCGTTCGTGTAGTGCAATGAAAGAACGGAGGGGAGATCGAAGGGATGACTCCGAGCCAGGCTTCTAGTGATCCTTCTCCAGATTCTGGTGGTGAAGAACTGGAGAGTGATTTGCAAAAGATCTTCGAGTTGGAAGAGGATGATGATGATGATCTTGAGATTATGT
>NW_021319368.1:0-33274 GCF_001605985.2 Dendrobium catenatum | reverse complement strand
AAAGTACCTTGGTTGATTCATACACTGGGACGGTGCACTTCAAACTACGGAACATCTGCAATTGCTTGAGACTTTGACTTCGGGTCAGGCAAGTAGTGAATGTCTCAATTTCCAGTTCCTACATACTACTGACGAGCCTACCAGAGCTTTAGTTGTTTGCAGAATATTTTTCAGCAGTAGATTTGTATAAACCCCAATTGAGTGGGCTTGGAAGTTAGGGGCGTAGTTTTCTGCGAATAGGCCCCGAGTTCAAGCTCGTCTTATCCGCTCGAAGCGATAACATCCCTGTTTTCGATATAGGATTTACTGGACAAGTAGATGGGGTGTTGTACATGAAAGTTGTCAGGATGTTAAGCCCTATAGAACTGGCCCAAGCTAGCCAAGATAGAGGTGAGATGGAAAACTTAAAACCAAAGAATAAAACTCAACCAAAATCAACCATAAACAAAGTGCCGGAAGAAAAATAAATGCGGAAGCGATTAATAAGAATGACACACACCAGACTTTATAGGGTTCGAAACCTGACCTACGGTCCCTCCTTGGAGGCGACCTCCAAGTATGCACTAAAACAAGTGTCTCTCCTTTAGCCCCCACTCTAGCGCGGAGAAGCCCTTACAAATCACTTCCACCTTCCCACAGTGCGGCGGAGTTGCCGGGTCCTTTGACACCTAAAGAGAGTCTCTTCTTTGGTGACTTACTCGAGACAAAGCCTTGAATCCGATGGTACTAAAGGTGCGATTCGTCGGAGCATACCGTGGATCCCCCACCACACTCCTTGAGTTCCTCCCCCTCACAGGTACTTATCCACTCTCAAAGCTCTACCTTTCCTCTCTCCTTCAAGCATCTCTCTTCAATTTCCCCACCACAAGACGAAGCTAACAATGGCTGCCAAAGACACTAAAAGTGCCTTGACAAGCTTAAATAGAAGAGCTAAAAACGGAGCTCATTAATGGCATGTTGCGACTATATCGTCCAGGACGATAGTAATAAGCATTTTTCCTGCCGATGAGTACAATTCAGCGTAATGCACTCCAGGACGATTTGGGACGAATCAGGAACGAAAATTGGTTACATCAGCCTGGCCGATATCACGTCGCTCCCAGACTGATTAGTTTAAACTGATTTTCAATCGCCTTGATCATGCCTGAATTCGAGCTGTCCGATGTAGATCGTCTTAGGAATCATCTCCCGGCCGATCAGGCAATCGTCCCGACCGATGTGATCGTATCAATCAACTATTTATGCGCTCTTCAAGATACCAGATCAATTAGAGCATAATTGAGTTAGATCGGCCTGGCGATATAAATATCGTCCTGGCCGTTTCCTAAAACAAGAATTCCTAAACTGATTATGGTGGTTGATTCTTTTTGAATTAAGACTATTCGTGCTGGCTGATATCATGTATCGTCCAGGCCGATATCAATGACGGCTGCCTTATGAAGATGCACTAATTAAGGTTTTGATTTTGGACATATCGTCAGAGACATATAATATTGTCCCGGCCGATATTATCAAAAATAGAAATCTATATAGGGAACGGGGAACAACAGGAAATCTTCCAAGTTACAAATCAATAAATCCCACACCAAATATAACAGACTCAAGAAAGGAAAAAGATTATAAACTGACACAGACCTAGTCTACCCAATCTTGAGCTGGTTCCAAATTGCAGTCTGATCGTGTGGGCCTAAAAAGTTAGCACAAAAGGCAATCGTAGAGAAATAAGGAATGTTTGCTATCATCAAAATCATAAACCATGATCCGCAACAGTATAATATTATCTTCTCGCATCAAGACCGAACTGATGGCTTGGGCTGAAATAGCTATGTATAAATACAACTTTTCTCCAGGCGTTGGTTTAGAAAGTAGCGGTGGGAAGCCAAATATTTTTGTAGCTGTTCGAAGGCTTCTTGGCATTCATCTATCCATTGGAACCCAGAGTTACGGGCGCCTCTGAGTATTTTGAAGAAAGGCAGATATTTGTCTCCTGAGCATGCCAGGAAATGAGATAACGCTGCAATTCTCTCATACAGCCTTTGGACTTCCTTGATGTTCCTCAGGGGCACCATATTTCTTAATGCCTTGATCTTTTCGAGATTGGCTTCAATTCCTCTGTGGGTTAACATAAAACCCAAAAATCTTCCAGAAGTGACTCCGATGGCGCATTTGGCAAGGTTGAGTCGCATATTGTAACGTCTCAACAGATGGAAGCACTGCTCCAAGTCAGAGATATGTTGAGATTTTTTGAGACTCTTTTCAAACATGTCATCGACGTACACCTCCATATTATGTCCAATAAGGGTTTTGAAAACCTTATTCATGAGTCGTTAGTAAGTTGCTCCAGCATTCTTGAGCCTGAATGGCATCACCTGATAACAATACAACCCTTTGTCTGTTTGGAATGTTGTTGCTTCTTTGTCAGTCGGATTCATCTTGATCTGGTTGTAACCGGAGTAGGCATCCATGAAACTCAACATTTGATGCCTAGAAGTGGTATCGACTAACTAGTCGATACACGAAAGAGGAAAGCTATCTTTTGGGCAGGCTTTATTGAGATCTGTGTAATCTATGCACATTCTCCATGCACCGCTCCCCTTCCGAACCAAAACGACATTTGCAAGCCAAGTAGGATAATGTACTTATCGTATGAATCTTGCATTCAGGAGTTTGTCCACCTCTTATTCGATCTCCTGCTGATGATCTGGTGCAAAATTCTATTTCTTCTGGATGATTAGTTTATTCATCGGATTGACCTTAAGGGAATGTACAATTACTTCAGGGTCAATCCTGGGCATATCCGCCGGACTCCATGCAAAAATGTCTTGATTTTCTCGTAGAAAATAGGTGAATATTTTCTTCTCGTCTTCTGAGAGAAGTGACCCAATTTGCACCGTCTTTAGAGGATGTTCTTCAGAGATAGATACAGCGGATAGTTCCTCTACAGGAGAGGATCTCTGAGGTATGTCTTCGTTCCGGAGATCAAAATCCTCAATGTTTAGAGTATCAGTCGGGCGTGTTTTGACCTGCCTGAGATAGCATGTTTGTGCTGTTTGTTGATCTTCGCACACTACACTAACTCCTGTCGGAGTGTGGAGCTTCAGCTTGAGGTGAGGGATAGAGGTGACAATCCTAAAATTGACTGGAGTGACCTCCCAAGGATAGCATTGTAAGCCGATTCAGAATTTATAGAGACGAATTAGACAGAGTGTGCAGATTGTCGGGGGAATTCTCCAAGTACAACTAGGAGACTGATTATCCCTTGTACTCGTACAGGTCGATTATCAAATCTGTATAAAGGTCTTGCCGCTGGTTGAAGCTTCTCTATGGCGAGACCCAAATTGAGGAAGGTAGAGTAGAATAGGATGTCTATAGAACTACCGTTATATATGAGAATTCTCTTAACATTGTAGTACGGGTCACCTAAGCCTGCACTGACAATAAGAGGATCTTGGTGAGGGGTTTTTACTCCCTCCAAGTCGGAATCATCAAAGGTGATGGTGTGATCTACACAAGCTTTCTTTGGAGTTGGAATTTCATCCACAACCAAAAAGACTTTATCAGATTGCAAATGGCCTCTGACTATTGTCTCAATTTCCCCAACCGCTATCCGATTATTTACTGTGGCCTCTGTTGTCGATCTTGCCCCCCAGTAGGACGGGTTTCCTCTCGGGTAGGTGAGTCTCGAATAAACTGCCGCAGATAGCCTTGATGGATAAGCCTTTCAATTTCCTCTTTCAGTTGTTTACAGGCTTCTGTAGTGTGGCCACGACTTCGATGGAAATGGCAGTATTGGTCCTGATTTCCTGTGTTCGGCTTCAAGGGATATGGCCACTTTACCGTATCTTGATCTCGAACAGCCATTAACACTTTTGCTCGAGATGTGTTGAGAGGAGTGTACTCTTTTTCTTGTCGAGGTTCTCATCGTGGCAATGGAGGCCTCGGAGGTAGATTGTTCTTCCCTTGCTTCTTTCGTTTGAGGAAGAATTATCTATTCCTGGTGCTCCCTTATGCTTTCCAGTGGATTATTCAAACTATTTTCTATGGGTCTTTATAGCCTCATCTGCCGAGATTTGAGCTTCTACTCGGTGAATTAAATCGGCGTATGAAGGAACAGTGTCGCGCATAAGTGCCGAATAGAAGTGGCCAGGGCGAAGGCCTCCAAGGAAGACTCCTCTCAAATGTTCAGGATCTACTCATGGGATTTGTCGAGCTTTAGTGGAGAATCGCTGAAAATACTCCTTTAAAGATTCTCATTCTTTTTGACGGATTCCAGAGAGATGAGAAGAATCCTTAGCAATTCTTCAACTGGCTATGAACTGCTCGACAAAAGCTTTTGCCAATTTTACAAATGAGGGGATCGTTTCCGACGGAAGTGAGTAGAACCACGTGCAAGCCTGTCCTTTGATAGTGGTAGGAAAGACTTGGCAGAGGAGAGCATCTGAGGCCCACTAAATGTGCATAATGGTTCTGTAGTGGTTAATATGCTCGTACGGGTCTGACGTTCCATCGTAAGACTTGATGCTGGGTAATTTAAATATAGCTGGAAAGGGGTGCTGTAGTATAGCCTCAGTTAGAGGTGATGACTCTTGGAAGTTTCTCAGACGAAGGGTTTGTCTCGCATCCCCTTGGGGGAATTCTTCCCTTACCAACCTTCGCAGTTCGTGACGCAGGGCGTCATAAGGGAGCTCCGCAACGTGTGGTTGTGCAGAGTCTTCAGGGAGATCTGGGAGTATGCGAGGCTGCCGAATTGAGGGTGGAGGATGTGTAGAACTTGCCGTATTGGCAAGTTCATTATCCTGTCGAGACTGAGGGAATCTTCTAGGTGGATGGAGATGAACTTCTGCTTGAAGATGTTCAAATTTGACATCCTCAACCCGTAGTGGATTCTGAGGGAGGAAAACTTCCTCTTGTTGTGCCAATGCCGGCTGCCGATTCTCTCGCAGGAGTTGAAGGATCTCGTTCTGAGATTCTTCCATTTTCCTGATTCTTTCTTCCAAAGAAGGCCCCGAGCTCCATTTTACGACAACATTCTGCCCCCCAGGATGCACAGATGCTGACATTGGTCATCTATAGTTAATAGACGAATTTCTGGACTGACAAGAGTTGGAGCGAGAATCTCCAACTATAGGACTGCTATGCCTATTACCCATCGTAACAATACTTGAAGTAGTGGGATAGTGTTTCCCACAGATGGCGCCAAACTGTTGCATGCTGGAATATACGCGACGTTAGACTTTGGAAATTTGCATCTGAGCATTGTACGAGTATTCAGCACACAAACCGAAAAGAGAAATGAACACCAAGGTTTTTACGTGGAAAATCCGAAAGAGGGAAAAAACCACGGGGCCTCGCCTAGTTGTAAAGTTCCACTAGTATTTGTTTGAAGTACAAAGGTTGATCCATCTTGCAAATCAAGACGATCAGTTTACAATTAACTTCTCAAAAAGTTACGAAGTTCTGCAAATTCCCGGCGTTTCCCGAAAATCCGGCAGAGTTCCGGCGTCTTCAGGCGGCAGGAAGAGCTTCGGGGGTGGTCGAGGAGGAGCTTCTTCCTTCTCTTCCTTCTTCTCTTCTTCTTCTCTCTCTTCACTTAAGTCCCCTTTGTGAAGAATGAGGGCTATATTTATAGTTTTTCTGGAGTGGCATGGCTTGTAAATAGGTGTGAGATCACAGGCGAATAGGGAGTGATTTGAATGGACGGTCGATATTGAACCCTTCGATCGTGCACCTTTCATTGGACATTTGGAGGCCTTAAAGATGTCTGAATTTGTCAATCTTGGGCTCGTTAGATTCGTCTCGTCGAGCCGCTCGATTCGAGTATAAGTTCGTTAAAATCGGATACCGTTTGGTAACTCAAATTGTGGTTTGAACCTTCCAATAGCGCTTCGGGTCCTTGATTCATCATTTGGCCTCGGATTGGGTTGAACTTGGTGTCGTTGGGTTCATATTTTTTAGACGCTCAGTTTGACTGTAGGCTCGTTGAAATCGGAGTTCGGGTGCTTCTGGATTTAATTTTTGAAGTTTTCGGGTTGGGCTTTGCCTCAAGATTCGTGCCCGATCAAGCTAATTTTGTGATGTCGTATCAATACTGATACTATTACTAATGATACTAATGATTAACGATTACTATTACTATTATTGATTCATTCTTCATTATCTCACTATCACTAAGAACTTGTTTTTTATTACCGAGCAAGTAATATAAGATACTAATTTAATATTTATATATAATAGTTAAATATCATGTATATACTCTTATATGATTTTTCTGTGTTGATATTATTCCAATAATTTTAACTTATTTTAGTTTTACTAATTTGTATGATTTTCTTATTGATTTGTTAGTTCTACTATGACAACTACTTTTTCAATTTGACATCTATACTAGTTTATGGTTTTACTGGTATACATATTTCACTTTTTGTAATGTATTATTTTACGAGCATCCATATCATACTATTCTACTGTTTTACAAATTTAATAGTTCTGAATGTATTTTACTATTTATGCACAAATTACATGATCATATGGATTAGAACTATTATGAATTGACTAGCAATATGTGTACTTCTTATTTACTATACTATGAGTTCAGTTGCAGGATTTAGTATTATATTGGGCTTTTTAGGTTATTATATATGGTTTAAATGATTTCTGGTTAATGAAGAGGATTGAGAGTAAGAGACTAATCAGTTATAAGATTCCTCAGGTTTTTCTATTATTTTGTTTAGTTATTTTTATTAGTCAGGAGTAGATACACTATATGTTGTGATTATATAACTCCTAGTTATTGTATATAATTTTTAGAGTATGAATATAGACGCATATTGATGTTTTGATTACTAAATTTATTAGTGCTTGTATTTATACTATTAATAAAAGAAAATAGATAGATCTGATTGTCATATTAAGTATAAAATAAAGAATTTTTTGAAATTATATTACATTCTTTTGCCAGACTATGTTGCCTCATAAATAACACTAAGTTTATATATTTTTTTTTAGACTATGCATGTCTACTTTTTAGGATGAGCCAACACCACTGAACTCCTAATGCAATCTATTTCCCTTATAAAGAATGACTTCGGCTTTTGTCCATTAACTTTGAGAATGCTGGAAGTATTATTATCTTTTCTATTTATAGGTCCAAAAGATAAACAATAATAATAGTGAATGGTCTTTAAAAACTTGATTTTAACTTCCCATAAAATAATTTTTTTCTTAAATTATATGAAAGGACTTCATATATATGCTCAAATTCAATTTTATTGAGCTTACAATTATGACTCTTGTCAATTTTCTCCTTACACAATTTAGCATTTTCAAAAGCATCATTTATAAATTCTTTCAACTCATTTAATGAATTAGACTTTTCTCCTCAATATTCTTAAGAATGTAATATAATTCTTTCACCACCCTATATGCTTTGTACTCTTACTCTAAAGGTAAGTGGAAATATTTTCTAAAATAATTTAATAGGAAAAAAAATAATTATGGTTTTATAAGCAATCTAGTAAACCCAGTGTGCATCTTCCAATCTTAATGCACAATTTTACCTACTTTAAATCAATGTCCTCTTAATTTCTCTTGATTTAACTATTACTTATTTTAGCTTGGCGACAAGTTTGGGGATGATAAGTAGTTACAAACCTTCATAATTTAAAATTAAATCCTCGCTCTCTTATTGCTAAAATGGATACCCCAATCACTAATAATGATTCTAGGTACTCCAAATGTGTAAAAAGTTAATTTCCTTTTAAAAATTAATCACTACTTGAACATCAATTTTGGGTTTTTCTATTCCCTCAATCTATTTGGAGGCAAATTCAAGTAATATAAAAATATATTGACTTCTATAAGATTAAACATAAGGGTCAACGAAGTCTAATCCCCAAACATAAAAACCTCTACTTCTAACATGTAATTAAAGTGCTTTTCATTTCTCTTTGAAATATTTCCTACCCTCTATCATCTATCACATATTTTTGCATATTCATTCATATCATTAAATAGGGTAGGCTAGTAAAATCCATCTTAAATGATCTTAGAAGTAATTCTAAACCCTCCAAAGGCCCTCCATACTTAAAATCTTGTCATTGACTAATAGTTTGTTCAATCTTATCTTTTGGGACACACCGCCTAAGGATTTAATCTTTGCATTTTCTATATAAATATAGTTCATCACAAAAAAAAAAAAAAAATTGGCATCACGCATAAATTTGCATCTTTGTATGTATGACATATCAATTGATATCACTCCCCTCATAATGAAAAGTTTTCAATGCCCGTATATAAGGCGAACATAATGAACTAATGAAAATAGCTTTTCAAAAGAGAAGAATTTATTTATGTGATAATCATTATGCTTATAATCCTCTCATTCTAACCTAGATAGATGATTAGCTACCTAATTCTTCAATCCTTTTCTATCTAATATCCTTACATTGAACTCTTGAAGAAGTAAAATCCATCTAATTAATCTATGTTTAACAACTTTTTTAGTTAACATAAATTTGATGGTAGAGTGGTCAGTGAAGATAGTAACTTTGGTGGCGATTAAATATGATCTAAATTTATCAAATATAAAACTATTGCTATTAATTATTTCTTAGTAGTCATATAATTAATTAATTTATTGTTTAATGTTCCATTAATGTAATATATAGTATGAAATTTATTATCGAGTCTTTATCCTAAAACAACTCTAATGACATAGTTACTAGTATCACATATTAATTTAAAATTGAAAGACAAATGAGGTGAAATGATGATAGGTGCAATTATTAAGCACTTCTTAAGTTTTTTAGATGTAGCAAGCCATTAGAATTAAATTCAAATGGTATATCTTTCTCAAATAATGGCATTGAGGTTTAGTAAATTTTGAAAAATCTTTAATAAATTCTCAATTAAATCTAACATGACCTAAAAAACTTTAGAATCACTTAATAAAAGTAGGAGGTGGAAAAATATCAATCATATGGATCTCTATCCTATCAACCTCCATACCCTTTGCAAAGGTTTTATGTTGCATGATAATGCCTTCCCTAACCATAATCACTATTTATCCCAATTAACAACAAGGTTAGTTTTATAATATATCTTTAAAACTAATTCCAAATGATCTAGATAAATATTAAAGGATTTTTCGAAGATAGCAAAATCATCCATAAATATTTGAATACATTGGACTTTTAAGTCCAAAAATATAGACATTAGATATTGTTAAAATGTTACAAAGGCATTGCACATACCAATGGGTAATCTTTTAAATGCAAAAGTTCCATAAAGACTGGTGAACATAGTCTTATTCTAGTCTTTTAGGGAAATTTAAATCTAATGGTATATGTAATAGTCACTTAATAAATAATAAAAGGATGCCAGCTAATCCATCTAGCATTTGATTAATATGGGGAAACAAATAATTATCCATCATAGTAGCTTTGTTGAGTTTCATATAATCTATGCATATCCTCCAGCCTATCATTGATCTTAGAGGGAGAAAGTATAATATTTTTTATTAATGATTATGGTAACCCTCCTTTCTATAGTACATAATTAATTAAACAAACTCAACCACCATAAAAAAAAAGATAAATGATACATGCATCTAACAATTTATAATCCCTTTATTCACTATTTCTTTCATAGTTCAATTTAACCTTTTGTCCTGGTCATTTTTGGTTTGATAAGCTGCCTCTAAAGAATCTTATGCAAACATTCTGATGGACTAATTGCTCAAATATCAACAATAGATCAACCAAAAGCTTTCTTATACATGAACTCTCACTAACTTACCTTCTTAGTCTTCTCTAAGCTTAGGAGAGAAAATGGAAGGTAAAGTTGACTCCTCTCCTAAGAAGACATATTTTAAGGGGTAGGCAATACATGTACTTTAATAATTGATGCATCTATAATAAATTTTTCAAAGATTTCCCTATAAATGTTGTATCTAAAACTTCATATCTATTTTTATACATTCTAAGGGCCTAATAAATCATTTGAATAGAATTTCCATCAACTTCTACTAAGTCATCCTCATGCAATGATAACTATAAATAGCTATCTCTCAATAACTCATTCATAACATCATGTACACAAGCATAAATTAAATCCACTCTACAATATTCCTCATTCTGAGTTTTGGTAAACTTTATAGAATTTATGATATTGAATGTGACTTATTAGTCTTGAACTCTGATAATTAGTTCTCCCTTCTACACATCAATCGTAACCCTACTTATGGATAAAAAAGTCTACCCAAGAGGATTTGTATTTCCCTATTTTTCCTAAATATCTAATACAATAAAGTCCCTCGGGAAAATAAACTTATCTACCTTTACTAATACATCCTCTATTATCCCCTTTTGATAAGTGAATGAATGGTCAACTAATTGAAGGGTAACAATGGTAGGTTTTACTTTTCCTAGGTTTTTTATTTTAAATATAGATAAGGGCATTGGGTTTATGCTAGCTCCTAGTTACATAATGCTCTCTCATAAAACTTATCTCATATAGACATAGTGATGGTAAAACTACTTTAATCCTTAAGCTTTTAAGGGATCTTATTTTGGATTATTGCACTACATTCATCAATAAGTTCTACTATTTTAAAGTATCCTAATTATATCTTTCTCTCAAGATGTCTTTAATGAATTTAAAATAAGTATAGATTGAAAGTCTGAATAGGTTGTTAGACCTATTAAATTTGTCCCAAGGCTAACCAAGAGGGGGGTGGGGGGTGAATTGGTAATTTAAAAATCTCTGGGAAATTTTTGAAAATTAATTTAAGTTTTTATCACATTGAAAATTTTTCTCCAAAATTAACTTTTCAACCACATTCATTCCAACTAGACATATGTCCACCAAGAATTTTGAAAATTTCAATTTGAATATCTTGGATTGTACAGTACAATCGTACTTCATATGTATGAATAGTTTAAAAATCTTGCTATAAACATGTTTTCATACTCTATCTATTGTACGTACAAACTGACATCGTACTGTATGAACAATTCAAAAAATGAATAAGTTCTTCAGGTATGATTCAACACGAATGAATTTTATACTCTGGTCAATGTCTTATACAAAATTTATTTTGTACAATATAATCATTTTAATCAAATCATGCTTCTTTTAGTACGAAAATGGCCGAGTCTATTTCATACTCTGAACGTCTCCTATATGAACTCAATTTTGAATAGTATGGATAATTAAAAAAATTTACCTATTCGTATGAATGAACTGATATGAACCCATTTCATACTCTAGATGTTGTCTATATGAAATTTATTTTGTACAATATGATCAAATCAGAAAATGGTAAGTTTATTTGGGACGAATTGATACATAGACATTTTGTACCTGGTCGTCTTTTGTACGAATGTAACTTTGTAAAATATAAATAATTCAATTGAAAATTTCTAAGGCATGATTCGATTAACTGCTTTATGGAGGAACACTCATGTCAAGTCATCCCGTACAATTCTAGAATTATACAGCACAATTAATTTTAAAAAACTGCAAGTTTTGAATCACTCTCCTAATGTATGTGTATACAGTTACCCAATTACAATCACACTCTTTTAGACTTAAGAAAAATAGAAAAAGTACAAACTTCAATTACAATAAACCCTAATCTAATCTATCTTGAAGTCATCAGTAGTCTCGAGTATGATTTCCCTAAAATTTTAGTACACACAAACAACACAAACAAAATTTTCCAATATATGTTAGGAGAAACAGTAATAAACACAATAAGATTTTTATATCATTAAAAACTTACATGAGATAAAAACATAGTTTTGTAAGCTAAGTTGCAACATAAATGTGCTCCAGATCTTCTACAAAGGGTATGTTAATTGTTAACAATTTAAGTACCACTAAGAATCTAGATAATTTCTCATCTAAATTTTGCTTAAATAACATGTAAGTAAAAGGTGGAGGTGGTCTCTCAATAACATTTTTAATAAATTTCTACTTCCTTAATGGTATTGGGCTATTTTTTAGTCTTGATAGGTTTAATCGGTGTTTCCTTAAGAATTACTTTTATAGACTTCTCCTCCTTCCTAACCACTTTATCTAAATCGCATCCACTTGTATAGCTTTGAAATGTTCCCTAACTTTTCCCATATGTTTGACCACTATACTTCTAGGAAATATGATATGGGGTCTTTAATTCAATGAACTAACTAATGATCCTAACTATTTTTTATTATTTCTTACTGCTACAAGTTGGCTTTATAAATTGTGTTCCTATTCACAAATTAGATCTTCTAAAGAAGGTTTTTATCTTTAATTTAATTATTTGAATTAAAACCTAGTGGATAATTTGGCAATGTGTTTCCATAGTTTTGAGATAGTGAGTTCAAATTTCCTACTTGGGGCTAAACTTCTATATACTAGCCAGTTCTAAAGTTTACACTAATTGAAGTTAGGAAAATTTTTCCAACCAGAGTTATAAATATTATAGGAAGGGTTATTTTTTGTAATGGCATTTAATAATTTAAATCTTGATGTACTTGGGTCACTAAGTGATCCATACATACTCTCTTCTATTGGAAAAAGTGTGTTCAGGATGTACTACTATATTTTCTAGTTTTTTGGATATAATAACTACTTATACATTCAGAAATTGCTAAAATATTAGATTAATACACACTGGCTATTTCTTAGAGTTTTCAATGACCGATGGAAATTATTGGTGGTTATTTCATCAATTAACACATATGCTTTGTCAAGGGGCTTATGAATTAATATACCTCAAATAGTTGCATCTAATGTATGTAGAGGCACCTACAAGACCATTATAAAATGTTGGAATGAAAATAAAATAACGTAATGCATGGTATGGACACTATCTATGTAATTCCATGAATCTCTTCCAAGATTAGTATATTGATTCTCCATTTTATATGATGAATGAGGTAGTATCATTCCTAAGTTTTATAGTCTTAGATGGGGAAAATGTTTGTATAGAAATTTGTGAGCTAAGTCATTACACGAAGTGATTGGACCATTGGTGAAGAGTTAACCACATATTAGCTTCATGGAAATAGCATAAATTTAATATCATCATCAGTGACTCTTTTATATTTGAGTTTAACACATGTCTCTAAGAAACTAGCTATATGTAGGTATGGATTTTCTATAGGGGTTCCCCCAAAATGAGAATTTTATGCTATGTGGATAATAACATGTTTTAGCTCAATGTTGTTAGCCTAAATATTCAGTCTTTTAATACTTTTTTTAATACACTCAATCATATGATTAAAATTCTCTCTATGTGGTTTGAGTTGGTCATTATCTTGGATCGGGTCAGCCATTTTTAATTTATTTTTTATTTTGTTAGACTTTTTATTTTTTTAAGAGTTGTTTCTATTTTATAATGAAATAAATTTTCTACTAGTTAGTTTCTATTATACATATATTAATGATGCATAAAAAAAATAAAAGCACTTTTGAACAACTAACAATATAACACTAAAATTGTAAGAAATACATAAAATTGGCAGTATATAACAAGTTAAATAGAAATAATGATAAGAATAAATTAGTAATTTGTTCAATAATATAAGGTGAAACAAAGGATAATTAACTATAATCCATGATGGTAGTGCCAAAATTTTGATATCCACTACTGAGTTTTATTACTTGATAAATTGTGATATAATTTATGTTCTATATAAGTATATTTTCGATATCAAGAAATAAAGTGATGCTTCTATTGAGCTCATTTTTTAGCGAGGTCAATGATCTAAATAAAAAAAATAAATATAATCTCCAAACTCAAATCATTGAACTTCACTTCAGACTTCAAATTTATCCCATCATTGTGCTATGACATAGTAATCAAATCATTGAGTTCAAAATCATCACTTAATAATCACCCATGACTATCATTTAATCATCTGATCTATCGACTAAAAATCACTGAAAAGGTTGCTTGTGATATTATCATTCTAAAACTAAATTTTCTTTTTATGATAGATCTTCATTAATCAATTCAAAAACAAAATTAAAATAAAGCCCTAAATTGATCAATTAATAGTCCACATGTAATCAGCTAATCAACTGCTCAATCATTGGAAATAATTATTAATTATCAATAAGCTAATAAGTTTGAAACCTATCTCCTTCCAAATTATTTGTTAAATCAAATCTAAATCAAACTCATTGATCAAACCTATTGCAAACTAAATACGCCAAAATTTAGTTTCCAAACCAAACCAAAACCCCTGGGTCTATAACCTATTTATGGAGAAATGTATATTGCCCTTAAATCTAACCAAATGACCTTGTATTCCTCTTGTATCTCTTGCATATTAATTGGGAATGTCCTATAGTCAACCACATAAATTTGAAGGCATTCAAGACCCCTAACCTCTAAAATTCTAAGTATGTTCTTAGGTTGCAAACCTTCAAATATTTATAGCCTATGCCACCGAACATGGCATCTTGTGATTTTGACCTTCCAAAATCATTGAACATGATCATCATCACTATCATGATGTATTAAACCAACATTAAACCTTGGTTGAATGTGGTTGACCATAAAACCCTAAAACCATAAACATTGAAATATGAATTTTCCTTAAACCTTAAAAAGGTTAAGTTAAACTATGTAATGTGCCATTCTCCAAACATATTTAGAATATGATTGGAATCCATTCAACTAAAATCCAAGCCCGAATCAACCCAGCTGATCATGTTAACCTAGGTTAACCAAATTGCTATTTTTCCCTTTAAACTATATTATATGCATGAAGACCCCACCAAACCTTGGGGCCACCTCCAACAATCTCAAATCACATTTGAAAACATTAAACCTAAATCCAAGCCGTGATAAACCTTTGTTCACCAAGTCAACCTACATTGATCATAAGGCCCCTTAAGCCCTTAAATATGTATTTTTCACCAAATGGCCTCATCAAGCCATGGGACCACTTCCAACAAGTCCAAAACATCATTTTTAATGTGTTAGCCTTGGTCAAACATGGTTGAATAGGTCAACCCTAATTGAACAAAATTACCCTATACACTTAAAAAATTCATTTCTCATGTGTTTGACCAAATCATTGAACCAAACTTATTAGGAATATTCATGAGGTCAACATGAGTCCCCAAAATTTTTTCTAAGCCTTGGGTCCACTTGGTTTAACTAATAGGGTTGATCAAAGTGCTAAAAAAAGGGGTTTCCTTCATCAAAACATACACCCATATCAAAATAAATGCTGCAAAATTGCCATAGCATGTGTATTAACCCCATGTGCACACCCCAAGAGTTTGAACTCATGATTTCACATGGGTCAAAAGTTTGGGTTGAACAAATCCTCCAAAAAACCCATTAAATGAAGTTCCAGCCCAATTTGGCTTGAGCTAACACATGGGTAGGCTCTAGAAGTTTCATTACACATGCCAAAACCATCTCATACTATATGGGTTGTTGATGTCAAAATAACTTCCAAAATAATTTTTCTCCAATGATTGGATTAAGCCTAACTCACTCATCAAATTCCCATGTGCTTTCAAACTCTCCATGTATCTTCCTTTGGCTCTCATTTGTTGCTGGCTTAGGCTTAGTTGGAAAGATCTAGACACCCCATTTAAATTTCTCTCTCCTATAAAAACCCAAAAAATATCTGAAAAAGGGTTAATCAATTCATTTCTCAAACTCCCTAGCAACATCCCCTACTCTCCGATAGTCTCTCCCAGCATTCTCTAGCTAAAAAAGCCCCAAACTGAAAAAAGTGAGAAAGGATACCTTAAATCCATCTCTTAATCCAACCATTATTAGCATTTGGGGTATTCTAGGGAGTTGAAGAGGGACTATAAAGCTTTCCACCAAGCCAAAGATTCTGAAAATCCATCTATAGGCTATTGAAAAGTCTCCATTTGAAGTTTAAATGCCAAATAGGATTTTCTCCCAAATATTAATACATGGAGCCACCAAGATCCAGGAATTTCAAGATCAGGGTGTTTAGAACCTCTGTTTTAAATTTCATCAAATTTGGGAGGTTGGATTTAAATTTTTGGTCATTTAAATATGTAATTCATTTCTAAACTAGTAATCAGGATCAAATTAGAACGATCTAATCATGCCACAACAAAAAATCATCAACAATAGTTTTTAAGCAAAATGAAGTAGCACATTCAATATTATTTAAGTCAGGCATGTAAACATTATTGATATACTTTTCTTGCAAAATAGTATTATTAGTTAAGCTTATAATGCAAGTGTTTGCCAAGAATTTTATGATGAATCCCTTATCACAAAGTTAACTGATGCTGAGTAAGTTGTGTTTCAGTTCATCTATAAGCAAAAAATTTTCAATCAAAAAGTTTTTGGAATTTCCAATTATACATGAGCCCACCACTTTCGTGGTGGTTTTGTCTCCAAGAGTAACCTTGCCTCCTATCTTGGTCTCCAGCAAAATGAATTGATTGGCATCTCCAGTCATATATCACGAGCATCCGCTGTCCATGTACCACATTCTCTCACGAGGCCTTTTGTGAGAGTTTGCCTATAAGATATCAAATGTTAGATTTAGGAACCCAAACAAGTTTGGGTCCCTTCATATAAAAAGAAGAATGCAATGTATGTGCATTATGCTATGGATTATGCAATTTAGGTCTCCACACCCAATGTGTGCTGTGATGAACAGTGCAAGTGTGTGAAATGTGTCCTAGCATGCCACATGAAAAATATTTAACTCCAGGAAAAGGATTTACTAATCTACTTGGGTGGTGATGCTTCCTTTTATGTGATGGATGCAATGTTGGTTTGTTATTTTCAAATATTTTGAGATTTGCTTTTAGTGAATCATACTCAATTATTAAATTAGAATGCTTTTTATTTAAATCATCAAACTCATCAAGTAAAGACATGTAATTTCTATTAAGTTGAGTGTGTTATTTACTTAAAACTTCATGCTCTTTTTGCAAATTCAAAAACTCCAATTTTAAACTAGCATGCAATTTTTTAAGTTTTTTATATGATGCATAAATTTTCTCATAAATTTCAACTAATTAATCATATGTTAATTTGGATTTCTCTTCTTGATCAGACTGACCATGATGATCACCCATTAAGCACAAGTTGGTTATCTCCTCTTCAGCTTCAGTCTCAGATGAGTCACATCTAGAATCTGCTCAAAATGCCTTTTTGTTCTGTTTCTTATCCTTCCTGTATTTGGGTTTCTCATCACCTTTATCTTTGCTTGAGTGATCCTTATGTGTAGGATAATCAGCTTTGACCTGTCCAGGCTTCCTGCATTCATAGCAAATAAGATAAGAAGAACTTTTAAAATATTTGCTATCTTTACCTTTTTTTAACTTCTGATGGTACTTATTATTCTTCTTTAAATTTTTTTTGAATTGCCTAGTGATGAAGGCAACATCATCACTTTCAGACCTGGAAGAATCAGTGTCCGCATTATTGGCCTTCAGAGCCACAATTTTCTCTTTCTTTTTAACACCTGCATCAAGGTTTCTTTGATTCACCCCTTACTTGTTAGCAATGAGTGATCCAAGTAAGTTATTAACAGAATAAGTATTCAAATATTTAGATTCAGTAATTACAGTGATCTTAGCATCAAAAGAAAAAGCCAAACATCTCAAAATTTTATTCACTCTTTCATAGTTAGTTAGCTCTCTTCCTAAAGCATGCAATGAGGTGTCAATTTGAGTAAACCTAGTATACATGTTAGAAATTGATTCAGTAGGTTTCATATGAAAAAGTTCGTTGTTATGCAACAAAATATTCAACCTAAATTGTTTAAATTCATTGGTTCCTTCAAAAGTAATACACAATCTATCCCAAATTTCTTTATCAGTTGCACAAGTTCAAACAAGTATATAATCTTTAGATTTCAAAGCATAGAAAAAATAGTTCAAACATTTCACATTAAGTTGCGCTAAATTTCTTTCATCAAAAGTCAACTCAATAAAAGGAACTTCAATTTTAATGCCATTAAATTCTCATGACGGAGGTGTATAACCATCCTTAATAAGCATCCATATGCGATAGTCAATCGATTGTAAAAACATAGACATGCGAGTTTTCTAAAAATCAAAAGGAATATCGTTAAACAAAGGTGGTCGGGTAATGGAATAACATTCTGCAGTATTATAAATACCAAAGTTAGCCATTGGTTGAAATTCAAAAGTTTTCAAAAACTCAATTTTATGAATCCCGCTCTGATATCACTTGAAAGTTTGACATGGATGTTAAGACCTTATGAACTAGCCCAAGGCTAACCAAGAGGGGGGGGGGGGTTAATTGGGGGGGGGGGGGGGGTTAATTTGTATTTAAAAAATTCTTTAATCAAAACACAAACTCAAACCAAAGTTCATCACAAAGAAATCAAAGTGCAGAAATTAAATACGGAAGCAATAATAAAGAACATAGAGATTTATAGTGGTTCGATCAACTCGATCTACTTTCACTCCCCGGAGGGGCCCTCTAAGTATTGCACTAAACATAGTGACTCTCCTTTTGCTCCCACAGCAAGGTGAAGAAGCCTATATAAACCTCCTTTTCTCCAATCACGATGAGGCAGAGAACCCAACTCCTTTTGTTTCCTCCTAAAGAAGGCAGAGAACCTCAACTCCTTTTGCTTCCTCCTGAACAAGGTAGAGAACCTTGACCAGTTGCTAAACTAGACTTCTCTAGAACCCCTAAGGAACAAGGGATGACGACCGACGAAGACAATGATGGATTCTTGCTTGGAGCAACCATTGTGAAACCTCTCACAAACTTCCCCTCATAAGATCCTCACTCTCTCTCCCTTTGCTCTCCCTCTCCTCTTGGCTCTCTCAGGTCATAACAACAGCAAAAGATGATATATTGGGAAGAATAATAGGTTTTAAATAGAAGAGCTTCAGAATAGCTCTTAATTGCAACAAACTAACTTTATCATCCATAACGATATAAATATCGTCCTGTATGATCAGTATAAATTTACTTCAATCAGCCAGGATGATTTGGATGATTAGAAGGTTTTTGTTCATATCGTCCAGCCTGATAGTATATCGTCCTATACAATTAGTACAAGTTATTGAATATCATCCAGAACATTGCTCTAAATAGAAGCTGGATGATATTTGATCGTCCAGAAACAACTAAGGTTTTTGAACTGATCATCCCAGTCAATCATGTGATCATCCAAAATGATATGATCAAGTAATCAAACCTTAATTACTTTCCTTAATTACCAAATTTATTTAGTCATAATTAAATTGCATCATCTATGATGTGTCCAAAAATAAAAGCTACATAAATAAATCTGGCGGCTGATTCTTTCTGATTTGAGCATATCATCCTAATTGATATGAATATCATCTAGGATGATGTGCTTAATGACGGCTACCTTAACCAAGATGCCCTAATTAGGGTTTCTATTTTTAACTGATCGTTCATGCTCATTTTTAGATCATCCCAAATGATGTGAAAAAAATAGATAACTCTAAAAATAGTCAGAAAATCTCCCACAAGTGTGTGTGTGCAAGGTTACATAGAAACAGGACCCATAATATTATAATGGACTCAAGAAAAGGTAAAAGATACAGTTTCATACATTATAAACTGACTCAGTCCTAATATACCAAATCTTGAGCTGGTTCAACTTATAGTTTGATCTTGTGGACCTGAAATGTTAGTAGGTAAGGCAGTCATAGAGAAATAGAAGTGTTTGCTATCATCAAAATTCTATTCCCTGAAATTAGATTTGTAACAATCTTAATATCATAATTGGCCTAGGGTTTACCACAAAATTTTAAAATTTAAACCCTAGCTCAATTTGATATCAAGATCAAACTTAAGAAGTTTTAAGTCATCAAAGTTCTCCTAGGGTTCAAAATAGATTTTTAGAATAAATGCATATATACATTTGAAATTTTATTTTAGGAGACCTAGACCATGAATGTGATTAAAATAAGCAAAAATCAACCTTTACACATTAAGCTAGCACACCACAAACAACAATAAATTAGAGCTCTATGGAGTGTAATTTACGAATTTATAAAGATATTGGTTATGAAAAGGTCTATAGCATTATAAATTAGACCCATGCAAATTTACTTAGCAAATTAACCAAAGAAAATTATGCTTGGTCAAGGACTTACCCTAACATTTCCTAGCTTTAGATTAATTGGATAAGTGTATATTGAGTATTTTCCAAAAATTAGTTAATATTCAATTATATATTACCCACTATATACTCATCAAAATTAACTTAAATTTATTTTTAGGTTGATGCCCTTCACATGCTAATTTTCTGGAGCCCTTACGTGCAACATTAGCTAAGTGTGTGATTTATGGTAAATTTTTGAAGTTTCAACCAATTTATACCATCAAATAATTTTGAATTTTCAACCAATTTATACCATTAACTAAATGTTTTAAATCCATTATGTAGCCACGACTATTAATGAGTCAGCTTCATACAAGACACTCGATGTCAAGTGGTTGGCCACTGTTGAATGGCAATGGTCATGCCACTTACTACTTTAACAGATGATCCATTCCAATGGATCACACATGGTTTGCATGGATGGTCATGATAATGTCAAAAGGATGAATGATCCAACACATCGTATGAATTTTTCAAATATATTGTGTTGTTCTAATAGATCTAAGTAGTCTGATTGGATATATATGTGACTAGATGGCTCATGAATTGGCCTATTCATTTAGTTCATATTAGAACTAAATGGAAGAGTGCTTTAAACTTCTTATTTACTAGACCAAATTGAATAAAAATTTAGGCTGGTATTCTAGGATATTTAATACACTATTATATGATGTTTAATAACTCCATAATGTATGAAATTAAGGCTATTTATAATATAGATCTAGATTTATGGTTTGACATTTGCCTCTAAATAGTGGATTGATTTCCTTGATTTAATTATTTTAGGACTCCTTGGAAGGTTATTTAATGTTCTTCAAAGACCTCAAGATTAGAGCATTTTTATATGAAAAGCTCTATGGATATGAAGGTTTATAACCCATATCCACCTTTTAAAATGAACACCATATGTACTGTAGATCTTGGGAAGGCTTAGGGAAATTGTGGGAAGCAATAAGGCAGTAACCTTGCCTCCCAAAATAAGATGATATTTATATGAGAGGGAGAAAATATAATAACAATTCAAATTTCTAGCCACCATAGTAAATATGTAGACACTAATTTAGTTAGGGACTATCCAATAATAAGTAGGAAACTCATTTATGATGTTAGAGTCCTTCTGGTTTATTTTTTAAGAAGTTATAATTAAAGAAATGATTACGTATGAGTTATTTTCTAGAATCTTGCCCTAGGTCTCCACATGGTTAGAGCTAATTAGGAAAAGTAAAATGAACATAATATTATATATTTGAATAATTTATGAGGTTTAATTTGGGTTGGTCATTGAATTAGCTCAAGAAGTTTAGTTTTTAATAATTTGGGTCACCCCTCAACCTATGGAAAGGCTAGCTGGGTTTAGTGGAAAGGTCCATGGACTCCTAATACAAGTATTTATGCTATTTAACTTTACATAGTTTGCGATTTAGCTTAAGAAAACCCCTTTAAGTTTATTTGGGTCAATCTACGTGGCTAGCCAAAGTGGGTACATGGGTTTAATCTTTTTTTACAAACCCTTGAGAACCCGATGAACAGTCCTTATATTTTTTTGGGACCTTTTATTTCAACAAAATACATGATTTAAGTATTTAGATGCTTTAAGGCAAGTTTGGTTAACCATAGAAGTCTTGGTCAACCAAGTTTAGGTAGGAGTTCAGGCAAGATTCAACTCATTCCAAATGATATTCAGAACTCGATGGAGGAGGTTTTATTCCATGGAGTGGTATAGATGTATGAAATGCAATTTTTAGGAATAAAGGAGCCATTTGGTCAAATTGGGTTGACTTGGCCTAAGCTTGACTAGGGTGTGGGTTTAAGTTCAATCGACTTCAAATGTTAATTATAGTTTTTAAGAAGTGGTTTGTATCATGGCATGGCTAAGCCAAGGAAGGTTTGCTCAAAAGGTCAATTTTAAGGTTTTTAGAGTCTAAAGGTTTCTTCGTTAACCATGGTAAACCATGATCCAATAAGGGTTCAAGTGGGCTAAAAAAATATGAAAATTATTATGAACATGTATGATGAGTTTTCAAAGCTTCCCAAGGTATTTTTCAAAAAATTCCATGCTTACTGGCATGGGATATATATATTTCAAAGTTTTGTAGGATTAAGAAATATTTTATGTTTTAGGGTTTAAAAGGATATGGAAGCCTCATTAATGGTTTGGTAAACACTAGGGACTGTTAACCTTATTTTATCTAAGGTTAGATCCTTAAATCAAATATTCATTCTTAGTTTTTAATTCCTTGAACTCAACTTTAATGCTTTTATTAAGTTCCCCACTATGCTCTGACATGGTAGTTCAAACATCAAACTATAAATTGGTCATTTGATAATCATCCTTGATTGTCACTTGATCAACCACATAATCACATATAATGACCCAATGATTTTAAATAATTTGAATATTTATAAATCCTAAACTCTTTAATTAATCATAAATTTTAATTATAAATCAAATTTAAATCCAACCACAACTAAAAACTCCAAACCTTAAAGTCTATGGTATAAATCTAAAAGCTAAAGAGTTTGGATTTTTTTCTTGTATAAAGATAATTTTTAACTAATTCAAAACCTTGAGTAAATGCTTTATAAAGATGTTTTATCATTTTAATATTTATTAGATTTGTCTCTATAGTATAACTAACCATTTTGGTGGTTTCTATGATTTAGTAAACCCTCAAAAGCAAAGTATATTCCATGCATACAAAACCATTAAATATTTTAGCTCATGCTTGATGTAAATTATCTTGGAAGCCATTACAAATTCATTGAACATGTTCATAATAATCATGAAATTGTTTTTAACACATTTTAGTATATGGTTGACCACTATTTGCTTAAGTTTATGTAGTTTGACCTATGGACCCTTTTTAAATATAAACCTTTCATATGCATAAATCATTTTGAATTACCCAATCCATTAAATGGAATAATAATTCTTGATGATGTATATATATCATATTAAATCCTTGAATGACCTATGTTGACCACCATTGGTCACTTTGACCCTAAACCCTAATTATAAAAAAAAGCCTACCAAAACCACTCCAAAGCATCTTTGCATTCCTATAACACTATTATGGGTATGAAAAGACTATGGATAAAGATCAAAAGACTTAAGTACATAATTATCTTGTGGAATATAAATGTATTCAAAAGTGTTTTTGCCAATATTTTAGTTACTGAAGATAAAGTCAATCCTATCAAGCTCATTTTCCAACTTAATCATTATGATGACAATTTTATTATTCTTCAAGAGGCTAAAAAATCCCTTTTTAAACTTCAAGAATTGGAGGAAGCTTATTAGAAACAAAAATCTAGTTCCAAACACCTAATTGAGGGCGATAACAATGCTAAGTATTTTCATGTATTGGTTAAGAAGAAAGAGAAAAAAATTTCATCCATAAAATTTATTTGCATGATATGACATCAATTAAGTATAAGGAGGAAATTACTAGGTCTGCTATGACCATTTCAATAATTTATTTAATAAAAACTTTGAGCCTAACCTTGTTGACCATCCTGACCTCATTCCTAGTATCATTAATGAGGATTATAACTCTTCCCTTACTATGCTTCTTTTTTGGAGGAAGTCTAGAAGATTATTTATGATATGAATGTTGATATTGTGGTTGGCCCTGATGGGCTCACTAATATTTTTTTAAAAAGCATGGAAAAGTTTTTTTTTTTAGGTAAAAGTGGGAGATTCATTTTGATCAAGAGTGTTTTTTGCTACTTACATATTTCTATCTTTCAAATAATTCAATGCTCTTGTTGTATGTAATAGACATTAACAATTGTTTAATGAGTTTTTTAATTAGGTAAAAGCGGTTATTCTAAAATCATCTAGAGTTCTTGGAGAAATTATTATGGTGTTTTGGAGGTAGGAGCTTTAGGGTGTAAGAATATGGTGGTTTTAGCTCATGCATTATGTTTTAAATTATGGTTTAATTTTCAGTCTAAAACTAGTCTTTGGTCCAAGTTCATGATTGTTAAGTATTATGCTGGCAAACATCTGACTATATGTTCTTACAATAAGGGGATTCTAGAGTTTGAAAAAGACTGTACAATATCAAATAGAAGCTGAGCCTCACATTATGTGGGGTATTTGTGGTGCTATTTTTTTTTTTTGCAAAATCATTAGTTGGGTCAAACCAATATTGATCATATGCTCAATACTTTTTCGATTGCTTCTACCAAGGTTAACTAGTTTATTGATAACAATTGTTGGGACTATAATAAATTAGCTAAGTTTGTTCCTTTTTTTTAAATTTTTTTTTATCTGAGGCTGTTCGTAAATCCATTATTGGTCAGATTTTACAAATTCCTTTAAATACTATTGCTGATGATTTCTTATTATGTAATATGGATAGTCATGGTATTTTTAGACTTAGCGATACTTGGACTACTATTAGAACTAGGAATAACGTGACTAAAGTTTTTAACATGATTTGGCATAAAAGAATTCCTACTACTTGTGTTGCTTTTATTTGGAGAATTATGCATAAACATGTGCCTACTAATGATATTTTTTAAAAAAAGTGGCTTTATTAAGCCTTCTAAGTGCAAATGTTGCTATCATGTGGAAAATATGCATCTTGTGTTTATTTCGGGTCCCATTGCTACTAAGATTTGGATTTACTTTGATAATAATTTTTAACCATAATTATTTTTATGGTAATATTTCAATCAAGGACATCCTCAATCTATGGTTCACTTATATGAGAGGACATATTACCAATCTCATCCCTTCTCTTATTCTAGGGTATCATTGGTTTACTAGGAATAATTATCTTTTTAATAATGTTGTTATGAACCATGATCTGATTAATAGGAAAATTAAAGATAAAGTTAGTAATTTATTTAATGTAGATATTTTGACCACTAAGAATTTTAAAGGTTTTTCTTTTGTTGCTTAGAAGTTTGGTATTTTTCTTCAGAATAAGTATAACACTGATGTCCCTAAGCTTATTTACTAGTCTAACGTTCCTCAAAATATGTTTATGCTTAATAGTGATGGTTCTATTAAAAATACTCTTGTGGTTATGCTGGTATCATTATAGATTCTCATGGAAATTTTATTATGGCTTATGCTAGCCCTTTACCAAGATGTTCTATTATTTTTGCTAAGCTATCTCCTATTTTATATGGTTTGAAATTGTGTCTTTCTATTGGTATTATTAACATCCGGATTAAGGTTGATGCTAGACACATGCTCTTGTATTTGAAAGACAATTATTTTAAGATTTTAGTCCTGAATTATTCTATCTACTTAGGGAAATTAAGAAACTACTAGCTATTTTTATTGTCAAGTTGACTCATGTTCATAGGGAAGGTAATGCTTCTGCAGATTGGTTAGCTAATCATGGTTTTAATCTTTAATTTCATACTAATTTCTCTTATTACTTTTTTGTTAGCCTTTTTGAAATGCCTCATTAGATTAGACAAGCTTGGTTTTCCTTATTTTAGAACATAAATTCTAGTTCAACTGGTCTTGGATTTAGTATGCTTATTTTGGTGGTTCTGACCTTGTTGTGGCTTTTGGTCTCCAGGTGGTGAATGTTAGTAATGCGTTCAGATGAGTTTTCCATAGAGATTGTGGGGTTTTCTATGGCAATGATTATAAATCTATGAATTATGGCCTTAGTCTCTTTTGCTGCTCATTTTGTCCATCTCCTATCTTGAGAGGGAGGGGGGTTGTCAAGTTGTGCTTTTTGGTTTGCTTCAAGATATCTATTATCTGTGTTGGCATAGTTATTGGTTATTTTTGACATATATGGAGTGATTTGATATGATTTGGATTTCTTTATCTCAGCATTAGTTTTGTGTTAAGTTTATCATCTTTTTATGTGGTTATATGGGAGCTGGTATGTTGAACTTTGGTTGGTGCTATTGTAGCCTTTGTATTCTCTGTTGCAAAATTTGGTGGGAAATTTGGCTCTGCTTGAATTGGACTTAGATCAGATTTGAGCAGCAGCTAGACTATTAGCTTTATAATATCTAGGATACTACACAACTGATCCAAACTTTATCTCTTAATTGGACTTTTAATTTAATAGATAGTTTTACACTTTCTTGAACATGTGTTGGTTTATTTTGGAGAATATAAATGATAAGTCTTGTTCATGTTCTGGGTATGTTACTATCCTTTCTTATATTTACCTTATTGGTTTTCCTGGGCTGGCTACTTTGGATTAATGCTGGTGGTTGAATAATTATTGTTATTATATTAATCATTGCAAGCTTTTGGTGATCAATACTAGTGATTGGAATTTTATAATAGAAGTGTTCAATATTATTTGGTGTATGCATTATTTAATTAATTTGTTTGTAGCTTGATGCCCGTTCCAGCTATTATGTTTCATTTTTTTTCTACAAGAGGGTAATGCATTATCTTAGTCATTTTGGTTTTGGGTCTGACCTTATCTTAATCATGATGGGCATGGAGAGAAACTGTGGGATGAAGTTTATTATTTCCAGCAGCCCGTTTTTGTCTCTGATACTTTTGTTATGATATTCTCAATTTCTCAAATTTTTATGCCGGAGTGCTAGTTTCTATATCCTATTACTATTATCGTATAGTAGTATGCATGTTGCTTATGATAAGTTCAACTATATTCCTTAAAAATAAAAAAAAAGTAAAAAAAAAAACAAATAGTTTAAAAAAAAATCTTCTTTGCTGGCTTGTTATTTGGCTTCATCATATTAGCTACCTGGTTGTTTAGAAGTAATTATTTTTTGTATTACTATGGTCTGATCTTTGGCCTTGAATATTCTTGATTAGATGGTGGCCTCTAATTTCAAGTTATCACTTGAGTTGCTCTGAGCTGAGAAAATTTATCTTCCTTATTACAGTCATTAGCTTCTATTTCCTTAATGGTTTTTTTATGGCTATGTGACAGTTTACTTTTTATATTACTACCATTAATAGTTATCCTATGGAATTTGTTAAAACTTGTTATAGCATTGATTTGAATTATATTTGTAGCTACCTCACTTGTCTATGCAGTTCTTCTTTTCATGCCCACTTTATTTTGCAGGATTTGAATAATATAGGTTTTTTAGCTTTTAGATTTTTTCCTGGAAAGATGGGGCTTGAGATCCGAAAATGACTATTGGTTAGAGAGAGAATCTCTGGTTTTCTTTCTAGTGAGAGAAAGTTTGAATCTCCGATTTTGCGGTTTTATTGCCTTTGATCATGGCGGCTTCTGGTCGTCCGCCGTCGGATCCCTCGGACCTCCTTCATCCGGTTGATCATCATATTATGTTTGACCGATCAGGCTCTCCTTCCTCCACGCATTCTTTCAATCTACGTAATAATGGTCTTTTGAGTTCAAGATTTGGAGTTAAACCTTTGATCATCAGAGAAGGTTTTGGCTCTATTGCTCTAAATGATAAATTGATTCCTTCTACTGAAGGTAAGGGTAAGAATGTGGTTGATTCATCAACCTTTAACAATGATATTCTCCAAGTCGATAGCCCTGTTTCTAATGAGTTAACTTTCAGATCACTAGAACAAGGAATTTTTGATTCGTTAAATCCAATTTCTAAAGAAAATAATACGATTGAAGTCATTGAAGGAATCCTTAATAGAAGTTTTTTGGATGAGGCGTTTAATCCTGAAGGCGTTCCTATTATCCGGGACAATACTGTTCCATTAGATACTAAATATGCTGATGAAATTGATAAACAGAAAGATTCCTTTCTTAATGCTTGGAGAAAACCTCAACGCATCAAAATTAATTTTGATGCCAGTTCCAGCGATATGACCTCTGATGGGGTGGCGGTAAAAATGAACTCAGATCAAGAACGGGCTAACACAAAGATTCTTACTAACTCAATTATGCTGAAGGTTTTGGGTAAGAGTATCCCCTTTTTGGTGTGCAACATTGAGTTACGAAAGCAATGGAGCAGATATGGAAACTTTCATTGAATTTACCTGGGATTAAATTGGATACTTTGTTCGTTTAAGTCCTCTGCAGTCATGGAGAAAGTTCTTAGCGGAGGGCCGTGGTATATTGGTGGTCATATCATCGGTTTGGACAAATGGTCTCTTTCTTTCTCTCTATTATCCCTTAAAGGTCTTTCTGCTCCTGTTTGGATTCGTTTTCCTCAACTCCCTTTGCATTGTTGGGATGAGGTAAACATTGCTTTGATTGTATCAAGAATTGGAACGCCTTTGTTCTTTGATGGCAATTCCTTTAGCTGGAGCAAAAAGGAATTTGCGCGTATTTGTGTTCGCATCAATCTTGAGTCAAATCTTCATGCTGGAGTTTGGGTCGATGGTTTGTGTGGCAGATTCTTTCAGAAAGTTGAATATGAGAAGCTTACTTCGTTCTGCTTCAGCTGTGTAAAAATTGGGCTTTTGAAATCTAATTGTCTAGATATCCGTATGGCCGAATCGGTTGGGCACAGCTCTGATTTGCATGATAAAGTCATTCAAAATGTTTCTCATCTTGATCATCAGGAGGATTATGGGCCGTGGATTCACGTCAAATTTAAAAAAGGCCTAATCAAATTAGTAATCTTCCGGGTCCCTAGAAGAAGGAAGCCAATACTTCGAATACTCATGCTCCAGATTTCCCAGTTAAGGATTCTTCTGATGGTACCAAGAAAGTGGTTAGTCCACTAAAAGGAGTACAAAATTTGAAGCCTACCCTAGCTGAGGACATAAATCTGTCGAACAACTTTAATGCTCTTATTGAAATCTCTAACCAGTTGGATGATGTTGATTCTGATTTAGTCAAGGCAGATTCTGTTATTTTAGACCTTACAGTTGATAAAACTGTAGAAGCTAAAGCAAGTTCTGTATCTATTCATAATAGTATTAATTATTTTGATAATACTGATACTCTTATTACAAATTCTTGTATGGTCACTGAAACCAGGTCTACAATTACTCAAGACGTTCCTTCTGAGCTAGCTGACATACCAATATCAGAACTCTCCAATCTGGAGATCCCTATTTCAGCCAAGCAAAAAAATAAGCCACAATTGAAGTTCCTGGGTCCTATTGAACCATGGTCTAGGAAAAGAAAAGTTGAAGGAAAAGGTAAGAAAAAAGGCGGGGACTTTTCCCCTTCCGTTAAATAAATGTCTTAACTCATTTTTTGGAATTGTAGAGTGATCAAGAAAAAGGAGTCCTCCCTCTACCTTAAAGAAATAGTGAAAGACAATTCTATTTTTTTTGTTGGCCTAGCTCAAACTAAGATGGCTTTGATCACTAGAAAGGATGTCAATAGAATTATTGGCATGGATTGGGACTTTTTTCACCGCCCAGTAGATGGCATTACTGGTGGTATTTGATTTTTTGGAAAAGTAATATGGCTACATTTACAGTGATTTCCCATTCTCCTCAACTTGTCTTCGGTGCTTTGAATACTCCCAATAAGGGTATTTGGAATGTGGCGATGGTCTATAGACATAAAAATTTTCAAGGTAGAAGAGATCTTTGGAGCCGTCAGGATGATCTTTTGTCTGATGATATTCCTACAATAGTTGGAGGGGACTTCAATTGTCTTCTTTCCAAAGAAGATAAAAGAGGTGGTAAGTGTTTTTGTATGACTAATGGGACAAAGGAGATGAAGTTTTTCATGGCTAGTCAAGAACTTCATGATCTAGGAGTGATTGGTCCTAGATTTACTTGGTGTAAAAATAAGCACAGAACTGCCAGGATTTGGGAACATTTGGACCGCTGTCTGCTGAATTCCCTAGCTCTCCAGCTTGTCCTGTTAGCATCAATTAGGCACCTAGCAAGGATTTATTCTGATCACTGCCCCATAGCTTTTTACCTTGAAGATACTATTCAGGTTCAAACCAAAATTTTTAGATTTGAGGACACTTGGAAATCATATCCAGCCACTTGGAATATTGTAGCAAATGCATGGGGAAAACATGATTATGGAGATGAAGCTGATGTTCTAAATAGGAAGATAAAGAGATCCCTAAAATCTATTTTTTTTCTGGAATAAGAACACTTGTAAAAATCTGAATCTATTAAAAGAAAAATTGAAAAAAGATATTCTCAATTTACAGCTGCAGGAGGAAGAGGAGGGCAGCCTAAGTCCAGATAACCTTACTCTTTTACGAAGTAGGTGAGGGAGCTCAATGTTACATTGCTTAGAATTTCTATGTGGCGGAACCAAAGAGCTAAGGCTAATTGGAATGAAGAGGGTGATACCAATACAAGGTTTTTTCATGCTTATGCTACTGCCAGGAAAAATGGTAAATTGGTTAGACAAATCAAGGATGAGAACAATAAAACGGTGGAAGAAATAGAAGAAATTGAGAGAATTTTTTTAAAATTCTTTGAGGATAAATTGAAGCAATGGCAGTGTAATTACCAGAATTGGCCATCAGTTGAGTCTAATCAGGTGCTTGATGATACGGATAGAGATTTACTGGAGGCTAAATTTACTGAATATGAATTCTCCATTGCAGTATTCCAGCAAGGGTCTAATAAATCCCCAGATTTGGATGGATCTACAGCCTCTTTTTTCAAATTCTATTGGGAAATCATCAGAGATGTTGCTTGGAAAGCTATTAATAAGTTTTTTATTTCTGGACTTATGAATGGTACTTGGAAAGATACACTGGTTGTTCTCATCCCTAAGATCAATTCTCCGGTCTTTCCTTCCAACTTTTTCCCTATTAGTCTGTGTCAACCTATTTACAAAGTCGCTTCAACTATGATTTTGAACAGATTAAAGTGCTGCATTTCCAAGCTCATTTCCGAGGAGCAGGTGGCCTTCATTCTAGGTAGATCTATGTCCGACCATTGTCTTCTTTCTCTTGAAATTTTCAACAAATTCAGAATTTCAAAAAATAAGAAGGGACTTATGGCTGTTAAACTTGATATGGCCCAAGCTTTTGATAGTATGTGTTGGGAAACTTTGGAGCGTGTTCTTCAATGGTTCGGGTTCCCTGTGAAATATTCATCCATTATTTTGGAATGTGTTACTAACGTTCGGTTTTCCATTCTCTTAAATGGTAAATCCACCTGTTGGATTGATGCTAGTGGCTTTAGACAAGGTTGCCCTATGTCACCTTATCTCTTTATTTTGTGTTCCCAACTTCTTTTTAGTGTTATTAAGCAAAGAGGCTCTCACTTGTGCATCCAAACCTCTTTTAGAGCACCAAGAATTACTCACCTATTATATGCTGATGATGTTATATTGTTTGGAACTGCTTCTTCCTCTAAACTTAAAGCAATGATGAAGTTAATTAAGGAATACTGCGGCTGGACTGGGCAAAGCTTGAATCAAGCTAAATCATAAATTCTTTTTGGGAAATTTGTTAGACCTGATATAAGATGAAAAGTTGGTAATAAATATGGGTTCAGAGTTGTAAATGAGCTTCAGTATTTGGGAACCAAAATAGCTCTTATAAAATTGGTTAAAAATGATTTCCAATTTGTGGTGGATCATGCCTTGGATAAGCTCAATGCTTGGGGTGCTAAATTCCTCTCTATGCAGGAAGAATTATACTAGCCAAGACTTCTTTGCTCTCCTTGCCTACATTTATTTCTACTCACTCTTTGATCCCCAAGAAAATTCTTTTTGAATTGGACCGCCTTTGCAGGGATTTTATCTGGCATCATAATCAAGGATACAAAGGCCTTCATTACATTGTCTTGGATGATTTATGCATCCTAAGAGCTCTCGGTGGTTTGGGAATGTATTCTGCAGTTAAAAAAGTTGGGCCCCTCAGAGCCAGACTTGCCTGGAGGCTTTTTCAAAATCCTTCATCTCTTTTATGCAAGTGTATGTCTGCTAGATATGGTCCTGTTATTCGAAGAGGCAAGTCCAAGTATGGACAATATGCTGCTCGGGCTATAATTCTTGATGGAGCCTCTTTTTTGAAACCAATTGTCAAGTGGAAGATAGTAAATGGAGCAAATATTAATGTCATGAATGACATTTGGTTACTTGATAAATGCTTCAACAAATGGCCGATGCTTGCTGATTGCATTGGATTAGATAATTTGATGCTGCAGAATTTTATCACTGAAGATGGTAACTGGAATCTTTTGGAGCTCACCCGTTATTTTAACATCAGTCTGATTGATCTAATTACACATCAATGTGTTATTCATGAAGGGGGAGAAGATCATATAGAGCTGCTCTACCAACATTCTGGTAAATCCATTTCTTCCTTGGCTTATTTAGAAATCATTAAACTCCAGAAATCTGTTGATCATTCTAGTTATGCTAATTGGTTATGGAAATTGAAACTCAAACCAAGAGTTGAGCTTTTTTGGTGGAGGCTTAGTAGTTTTTCTATTCCTACTAATGAATTCCTAAAATATAGAAAACTTAGCAACTATGATCAGTGTGATCGGGGTTGTCCAGCAGTGGAAAATTGTGCTCATATAGCTGTCCATTGTAAATTTCTCATTGAAATTATAAGTATGCTGAGATCTTAGGGCTTCTATATTCCTATTTTTAGCTCTCTTGGTGACTGTCTTCATCAGCTCTGAATCCTTTCCAGCTCCAACTTGAATACCGTCAAGATCTATTGCACATATGTTTTTACTTCCTGGAACTGCAGGAATGAGGTTAAACATGGTAAATCCAATGTGCCTATCTTGGTGGGAGCTGCTACTATTCTTTTTCTCTGCTACCAATAAAAATCCAATGCTAGTCAACTGGGATGCTTCCCTCCTTTGTGAGTTTGAAACTTCATGGCATTCCCCTCCTCTAGATTGGATAAAAATCAATGTTGATGCATCATTACAAGATTCAAATCTAGCAAGTATCGGTGGAGTTGCTCGGGACTTCAGGGGCAGACTGCTCCTTGCCTTTGGAAATCAGAGACTCCATTGGGATATTAACCAACTTGAGCTTGAAGCTATTTTTTCATTAAGAGATTTCATAAAAGAATGGATATTTGATTGCAAAGGTCTAATAATAGAGGGAGATAACTACAATGTCATCAAATTTCTTCATGATTATGTGACGAACTCCAAGAACAACCGGATTTCTGAGAAGATTTATTTCCTTCACAACTTCAATAAGGTTATCTTTCATCATACCTCTAGGAATTGTAACAAAGCTGTCGATTTATGTGCTTCTATTGCCTTGGAGAATAGTTTTTGCTTTGATTCTTTTACTTCCTCTTATTTTCCTTCTTACTTATACTTTTTTTTGAAG
>NW_021319367.1:669240-689043 GCF_001605985.2 Dendrobium catenatum | reverse complement strand
GGGATAGAGGGAGATTGAGAGAGAGAGAGAGGGAGAGGGAAAGAGAATGGGAGAGAGAGATAGAATAGAGATGGGACGAGAGAGATAGAGAGAGAAAGAGAGAGTCTTCAAATGTCATATTGCCTCATGCCCTAGCCTCCAGCAAAATGAATTGATATGTATCCTTGTCATATGCCTTGAACATCTGTTATCCAAGTACCACATGCCCTCACGAGGCCTTCTATGATAGAATTTCTACAAAATAATCAGATGTTATATTTGGGAACCTAAACAAGTTTGGGTTCCATCTTATGGAAAAAAGAGTGAAATGCATGCATGTTATGCTGTGAATTTTGATGTTTTTGTCTCCACCCTAAATGTCTTCTATAGTGAATAGTGCAAGTGTGGGATATATGTCTTAGCATGCCACAAAAAAATATTTCACATTAAGAAAAGGATTTAAAAATCTATTTAGGTTATGATGCCTCTTCCTAAGTTTGAATGATGCATGCTAATGTGATGGATTATAAAATTCTTCAAGTGAAGGTTGCTGTCTATTTTCCTTAAAATTAGTCAATTTAACTTGTAAAAACTTATTTATACTTTCATCAATTAAATTTTCTACTTTCAATACATACTGCCTATTACCTAATTCAGATGCAAAAGTTTTAAATATCTTTTATGCGTATTCTAATTCAACATATGATATTCTTAAGGAATCATGTAACTCAATTAATTCAGTATGCTTCTTATTTCAAATATAAAATTCATCAAATAAAGCTATGTGATTACTATCCATAGTGCAATATGAAAGTTTGTGTTGGTCGTTAGACCTTTTACAATTGTCCCAAGGCTAACCAAGAGAGGGGAATGAAAATTTTAAAAAACTCTTTGATTATTGAAAACCTTTTTAGAAAATTAAGTTAATTATCCTAAAATATGCATTTGTTTAAAGAAATAATTATCACAAGATTTTTCAACCACAAAATTTTAAATGCAGAAAAAAAATTGCAGGAAAAATAAATAACAAAAAGAATGAACACCAAATTTTATAGTGGTTCGGTCAAACATGACCAATATCCACTCCCTGGAGACTCCTTCTCCAAGTATTGCACTAAACAATAGTAAATCTCCTTTTACTACCACAACTAGGCAGAGAAGTCCTTACCAACTCTCTACCACCAACCTGGTATGGCAGAGTATAATTGCCTTTTATACTCTCCAAGTGAGGGCAGCGTACTATCACATCCTTTTTCACCCTCCTGGTAAAGGAAGAGTACCATCACATCCTTCTTCACCCTCCTAGTGAAGGCTAACTACCACCACATCCTTTTCCACCATCCATATGAAGGAAAAGTATCTTGATCCAATATTTAAAATCTTCTAATTAAAGCCTCCAAAGAGGATGAGAAAAATTTTGAAAATGATAAATATATCCTTATTTTATGAAACCTTGTGAATCCCTCACAACTCCTCTTCACTAGATCTCTCTCTCTCTTCACTATCAAAAATCTCTTCCAAACACACTCTCTATGGTTTCTCTCAAAAGAAATTTATAGCCTAAAGGATAATGTGATAGTTTTTGGGACTTTTAATATAGAAACCACATGAAAAACCATCCAAAAACTAAAAAATTTAAGTGAACTAACTTACGATTGTATTATACGATCATAGATCATACTGTACAAGCTATTCAAACAATTAGGGCTTCTTTTGGTACAAGCTGGGATGAACTTAGTTTTGTACACTATTAGTCATGTGTATAATTTAAGATTATGCTGTATGAAAAGCTCAAAAATAAATGTGTTTGTTGGTATGATCTTTTATGAATCTAATTTTGAACTCTATTAGTCACCTGTATGACTTGACATCATATGGTATGATTAGTTCAAAATAAATGAGCTTATTTGGTACAAACTAGTATGAAACTAATTTTGTACTCTATTAGTTGCATGTATGACTTTACATGGTACTAAATGAACATTTCAAAAATAAATGTGTCCATTTGGTTTTATCTAGTATGAACCTAATTTTGTACTCAATCAATCATTTGTATAACCTTACATCGTATTATATGAACAATTCAAAAAGATATGAGTTTGTTTGGTAATCTAGTACAAAACAAATTTCATAATCTATTAGTCGTCTATACGATATGACAACATGCAGTATGAACAATTAAAAAATTCAAGCCATGATTTGATAAACTACTTTCTGGAAGGAACTATGTTAATTCGTATTGTACGATTTGATATCATACAATACCATTAGTTTAAAAATCTATCACTCACCCCTTGTGTGTGTGAGTACACAATTAACCAATTACAATCACACTTGCTCAAACTCATGAAATAAAAATAAAGATATATAGACTTTATTATATGAAATTATATTCTACCCTATCTTGAAGTTGTTAGTAATATGGATTAGGATATAATTTTCCAGAAATATTAGTACACACAATAACAAACAGAAATATCCAATATATGCTAGGAAAATTAATAAAATTATCTTAACAATAATATTTTGCTTTCATAAAAAATCACAGTCTCAATCTTTATTCATAAGTTACAATAATCTTCCCCATTTTTATGATGGAAAAAAACAATTATTGCTTAAATTCCAAATAAAAGTTCTTCTCTCCTAAGCTCCCCCTCAATGAATAAAAAATTAAATTAGGAAAAAAATTTTCTTCTTCCGTCTTTTTGAATTTGATTTTTATAAAACATAGCAAATACCCAAGACTAAAATAAATAAATAAAAACACATAAATCAAAACATAAACATGAGAACAGAAACAAGACTAAAATAAATACAAAAAACACAGACATCAAAACACAAACACAACAACACAAATGAGACGCCAAAACACAAACACTAGACACCAAAACACAAACATAAGAACCAAGAACCAAAACATGCACCAAAACACAAACATATAGATAAAAAAGACTTCAAACAACTACAAACAACCTCCTCCTTTTGACATAAGCAAAAAAGAAAAGAAAAAGAAAGAAAAAACCCCTAAATATGTAAGATATTATGGAGAAATCTAGAAGTTGATAAGAAAAAGAATTTTTATTTTATGCAAAAATAATATTAAATTTTGTATATTAAAAAAGCTTTTTAAACTCTTATTTAAATCTAAGAATAATCAAGATAAGAAGAATTGATTAGGTTCAATGTTTGTTCTAGAAAGAAGAAATATCAAATAGAATAATTATAAAAAAAAATAATTATGCAAAAATCAAATAGTTTCCAATTCAATAGTTGAAGTTTTTACTTAATGCATGGATTTTTTCTAAGAATTATAGATATAGAAGACATAACTAAATATAGTGTGAGCTCATTTTACTCCTCTTTATCTACTAAAATTGTGATCATTGCACATTTTTTTTATTGGGTTCATTTGGTGCCACTATTTAAATTTGGCATGCTTTATGCATCTTTTTTGATTCGACTCATTTTGTGCCTCATTTCAAATTTAGCAAATTTTGTGCATCTTTAGACATTTATTCTTTCCATATGAAATCAATAGGTCTTAGCTTATATGATTTCCTTTCAAAAAAAAAAAAAAACATCCTCGTATAAGGAAGATTAAAAACCAAAACAAAATCTAATAGATAATAATTAAATCAACACATTGAACAAGAAAATTAAAAAATAAATAAGTCACAATTTTTGTAGCAATTATACCTATAAGATAAATGTCTATTGGAACATGAAGATGATCTCCTCACTAACTAATTATAATTTGATCTAATGTTTGAGTAACAACAAAAAAAGGAAATAACATTATAATGTAAATAATTTAAAATTTCATTATGTAAATTAACATTTTAGATTGTTCAACAATAACTCATAGATAATTTGAGATGAAACAAAAAGAACAAAAAAAACCAAACTCCCATTTTTTTTATAAGAAAGTAACACAAACTCAAACTTAAAAATAAAAAATATAACAAATTCAAAATAATAAACATCTAATTTGAACATCATTAAAACTACAATCAAATTGAAAACATTTAAAAAATAAATACAATAACCAAACTAAAAGCTTGGGAGATCTTCATCAAAAGGAGGCTGTGGAGGACTGAACTTGGTAAAGTAATTATTAATGGTAGCTACTTGAGTATTAATTAAATCATCCTATCCTCTCACCTAACTCATATCTTCATTATATCTAAAATCTTATTGGTCCAAGTGAGTCTCAATAAACATAAATTGTTTATGAAAATGAGACTCAAGATGATCAAATCTTAGAATCTATAGAAATTAAACAATTTCTTACAGTATAAAATTGAGCTTGGAAGCATGAATTTGGACTTCATACAGTACAAATTTGGGGTCAGACAGATGAATATAAACTATTAAGAAATGTTATTATAATGAAATAACTTTTCATAAAGTTACCTTTTTAATGAGTCATTTTGTGCAACCTTTGACGAAACCTGATCTTACAGATGAGCACGTGTTTTTCTGGTATGATTAGTTAATAATGATCATAACTACCGATTGAATTTGCTGCATGCAAATCAATAACTGGATCATATAGACAAACATGTATTCGTACAGATGATGTTCGAAAAGTAACTGTTCATAGATTTCCCACCATTTTCATATAGATAAATAATTAAGGTTCATACAAATGATGATGTATTCATGCTGTACAGGTACCATAAAAAAATCAAATTTTTGTATTACCAACTCAGAAAAGAAATCATGTAAAATTAATAGAATTCATACAATACATAAGTGGTTTATATAAAATGAATTAAAAAGGAATTTTAGATTTACACCTAATGATCAAGATTCATTTCCAAAAAAAAAAAAAAATTAACAAGATCCATGAAACGCAATTATAAAAGTAAAAACTAAAATAGAGATAAAAAAAAAAAATAAACAAACCACAAACAAAGAACCAAACACATTCATAATTATAAAAGAAATACACCATAAATGCAATTTACAAAATAACAATTTTCAGACATGAATATAAATAAGATTCAACTGGTTCTTAAAGTATTTAAAGTTTCAAAAACTAGTAGTTTTGTGAAAATATTTGCAATTTGATTTTAATAGCTATATGATGTCGCTCAATTTCTCCTTTGGTGATATGGTCCCTAATGAAGTGATGCCTTATATCTATATTCTTAGTTTTATAGTTTTTGATTGGATTCTTTGTAAAGCAAATGACACTTATATTATCACAAAAAACTAGAATAGTACCAATTAAAAAGCCTAAATCAATAAGTTGTTATTTTAACCGTAGAACATATGCCACACAACTTCCTAAGGCTATATATTCTACTTCAACAGTAAAAAGGGCTACTGAATTTTATTTTCTACTAGACCAAGAAACTAAAGAGTTTTTAATGAATTAATAAGTTTGAGAAGTACTTTTTTTATTTACCCTATATCCTATAAAATCAAAATTAGAATATCTATTGATTTTAAAATAACTACTATTCCTAGGATACCAAATCCAAAAGTTTTGAATTCCCAAAAACTATCTCATATATTTTTTAAAAGTGGTCAAATTGGATTCTTTTAGATCAGCTTGAAATCTAGCACAAAGACAAAAACTAAACATGATATCAAGTCTGCTAGGAATTAAATAAAGTAATGTTACAATCAACCCTCTAAATTTATTTTGATAAATAGATTTGCCATTAGAGTCTTATCTAACTGAACTAAGGAACTCATTATACTTATTAGTTTAGATTAATCCATTTCATGCTTCTTATGGATATTCTTAATATATTTCGATTGACTAATAAATATGCCATCCTCTTTCTACTTTATGGTAAAACCAATAAAGTAACTCAAGTCTCCAATCAAACTCATTTGAAATTCATTACTCATTATTTTTAAAAAATCTTCATAAAGATTTTTGTTAATAAATCCAAATAAGGTATCATCAACATATATTAAAGCAATGAGAATGTCATATCCTACTTTTTTTAAGAAGAGAGTGGTGTCCACACTCCATTTAACAAAAAATCTTTCTAGTAGGAATGTAATTAGCATTTAATACCAAGCCCTAGGTGTATGTATTAGTTCACACAATGCTTTCTTCAATTTAAACACATAACTAGGGAATTTTGAATTTTTAAAACCTAGAGGTTGCTCTACATAAACATTCATCTTTATCACCCTATTAAGAAAGACACATTTAACATCCATTTGATATAATTTAAAACCTTTAAAAAAGTATAGGCTAGAAGCATTCTTATTGCTTCAAGTATATATACATGTGCAAAAGTATCCTTAAAATCAATTCCTTTTATTTGATTGTACCCATTGTCCAACAATCTTATCGTATCTCTAACCACAACACCTGAATCATTCATCTTATTTTTGAAAACCCACTTAGTTCCAACAGCACTTTGATTTTTTTGTCTTTTTACCAACTCCCAAATATTATTTCTAACAAATTCATTCAACTCTTCTTAAATAACTAGAATCCAAAATTCATCAGAAAGTGCTTGAGTTATATTAATGGGTTCAATCATTAAAAAAATGTTAAATGACTGACTTCTTTCATAAGTCTATGTCTAGTTCTAACCCCTTCACTCAAGTATCCTAAAATCAGTTATTTAGGATGACTTTTAGAATATTTCCATTTTTTAGAAAAATGTATTTTTGTTCCAACCTTTTCTTTAAGATTTTCATTTTCAATTCCTTAGAAAATTTCTTCAACATATTCTTCTTCTTGTTATGAATCTAGATTCAAGAATTATAATTTTGATGATAGCAAACATTTTTCATACTTCTATTTTTGTATGACTGTCTTGCCTACTATCATTTCAGGTCTACAAGATCAAACTAAAAATCAAGTCAGCTCAAGATTGGTTAGATTATGACTAAGTTAGTCTGTAAGTGTACATCAAGGGTCTTTTCATTTTCTTGAGTTAAATGTAACAAAGTGGGTCCTAATACAAAGTAACCTTGCACACACATATTTTGGGGAAAAAAATTGTCTTTCTAGAGTTTTTTTATTTTTGATCATATCATTTAAGATGATCCCAAATAATCCTGAACAATTAGTTAAAAACACAAACCCTAATTAGGGCATCCTGGTTAAGGCAGTCATAATTAAGTAAATTATCTTAGATGATATTACCATCGTCCGTGTTGATAGGCTCAAATCAGAAAGAATCACCTGCCAAATCTATTAGGCATGTTTTATTTTTGGACATCATCCTGGATGAAGCATTATAATTTTACCTTAATATCTGATCATTACGGAAAGCAGTTAAGATTTGATTGCTCGATCATATCATCCTGGATAATCGCAGGATCGTCCGAGATGATCAATTAAACAAACCTTAGTTTCTTCGTAGATAATCAGGGCGATATTCTAGACCACACATGATATTTTGTATTAATCATTCAGGATGATCCCAAATCATCCTGGATGATCAGTTATTTTTTCCATCGTCCAAACATGTAACCAGGTTATTGTTCTAGATGATATTTGACATTCTGAACTAATTGTCAAGGGCAATCCTGAAATCAACCTAGATGATAAGTTATTTTTCCATCATCCAAGCCAGGTAAATTCTAGCCTAAAAAAGTGATTATCTAGACAATATTCAATGCCTTGAACTAATCATACAGGATGATGTTCTATTATCCTAAATAATCAGAATAGAGAAACCTTCTAATTGTCCAAACTTTCCCAAATTGTCCTAAATGATCTTTGATGATTAATTACAAATTAGGGAAAATTTGAAGTCCTTCTATTTAAGATCTCTTATTTACTTAAGAGGAGATATTTTATTATTGTCCTGACCTGAGAGAGCCAAGAGGAGAGGGAGAGCAAGGGAGAGAGAGAGGGAGAGAGAGATAGAGGGGGGATCTTATGAGGTGGGAGTTTATGAGGGGTTTCACAAAGGTTGCTCCAAGCAAGGATCAGAGTTGTCTTCTCCACTCGTCGTCCCTAATTCCTTGGAGGTTTAAGAGAGGTCTACTTCAATAATTGATCGAGGTTCTCTAACTATTTTTGGAGAAAGTAAAAGGAGTTATGTTCTCTGCCTGCTTCAGGAGGAAGCGAAAAAAGTTTGGTTCTCTACTTCATCAGAGTTGGTAGAAAGAGTTTTTGCACAGGCTTCTTTGCCTTACTATGGGAGAAAAAGGATAGATACTGAGTTTATTATAATACCCAGAGGAGAGGCTTCTTGGAGTGGACGTAAGTCAAGTTGACTGATCTACTATAAAATTTGGTGTGTTCTTTCTTATTGCATTTTTTGTATTTAATTTTCACACATTATTTTTGTGGTGATTATTCAAGTGGTATCAGAGTTGGATTCATAAAATCTAGTTTTTGAATACTTTTTAATCCATGGTTAACTTCAGTAATCATAATAATGTAGAAGGGTATTCTATTACCCGACCACCTTCGTTTGACAATATACCTTTTTATTGTTGTAAAACTTATATGTCTATGTTTTTACAATCTATTGACTATTGTATTCGGATGCTTGTTAAAGAATGTTGTTCACCTCTATCATGTGAAAATAATGGCATAAAAACTAAACTTCTTCTTATTTAATGGACATTTGATGATGGAGAATTAGCACAACTTAATGCAAAATGCTTGAACTATTTTTTTTGTTCCATGAAATTTGAAGATTACATGCAAGTCTCAACCTATGCAACTGTTAAAAGAAATATGGGATATATTGTGTATTACTTATAAAGGAACAAATGAAGTTAAGCAAACGAGGTCGAATATCTTACTACATGACTACAAAAATTTTTATATGAAACCTACTGAATCTTTATCTTATATCTATACTAGATTTACTTAAATTATCACCTCGCTGCATGCCTTAAGAAGAGAACTCACTAACAAAGAAAAAGTTAATAAAATTTTGAGAAGCTTATCTTCTCCCTTTGATGCTAAGATTATAGTAATAATTGAATATAAGGATTTGAATATTTATTCTGTTGATAACTTACTTAGACCACTCAATGATTATTATCAAGGAGTGAACCAAAGATAACTAAATGTAGGTGAGGAAAAGAAGGAGAAGACTATGGCACTAAAGGTTAATGATACAGACACTAATTCTTTCAGGTCTGAAAGCAAAGATGTTATGAGATAATTTAAAAGCTTTCTAAGGAAGAAGCAAAAGTACTATCAGAAGTAGAATAAAAGTAAGGGTAGCAAAAAATTTAAAAGTTTTACTGATATAATTTTTTTTAATACAGGAAGTTTGAACAAGTTAAAGTTGATTGTCCTACATTTAACACTCACCCAAGCAAGGAGAAGGGTGAAGAGAAACCCAAGTTTAGGAAGGATGAGAAGAAATTCTAAAAGGCATTCTGGGCAAATTCTACATCTTATGAATATAAAAATAAAGCATTGAAAGAAAAACTCAAGGCATTTGAAAATGATAAATAATCATTACATGCAGCACATAACATTAAGAAGAAGCATCACCACTCTAGTAGATTAGTAAATCTTTCCTATTGTTAGATAGTTTTCATGTGGCTTACAAGGACACATTTCATACACTTGACCTGTTCACCATAGTACATATTGGGTGTGGAGACCCAAATTGTATGGTTCTCAGCATAAAACACATACATTACATTCTTTAACCAAAACTTCTTTGTGTTCCTAAACCTGACATTTAATGATTTTGTAGGAATGTTCTCACAAAAGACCTCATGAGAGCATGTGGTATCTTGATGTGGATGCTTATGACACATGACTAGAGATGCCAACCAATTAATTTGGCAGAATGCCTAGGCTGGAGGCAAGGACACTCTTGGAGATAACACCACCAGGAAAATGGTGGGCATAGGTATAATTGGAAGCTCTAAGTACCTTTTGATTGAAAATGTTTTGCTTGTAGATGGACTAAAACATAACTTGCTAAGCATCAGTCAGTTGTGCGACAGGGGCATCTTTATAAATTTTTTGGCAAATACATGTATTATTAGCTTGAATAACAATATTATTTTGTAGATAAAATGGATTAACAACATTTACATGCATGATTTAAATAACATTGAATGTGTACTTTATTTTGCTTAAAAATTATCATTAATGAGTTATGGTTGTAGCACATGAGGTTATATCTTGCTAGTATGAAAACCCTTAGGAGAGTGACCCAAAACGACTCAGTTAGAGGTGTCCCCAAGATTAAGTTAACTAAAGGCTACCTATGTGATGCCTGTCAACTAGGGAAGTAAGTCCAATCCTTTTTTCATTCCATTAAGGACATTAGCACCTCTAGACCTTTATAAGTCCTTCATATGAATTTTTTGGACCCATTAGCACTGCCAACGTAGCAAGAAAAGTCTATGGATTTGTTATTATCGATGGCTACTCGATGTTCACTTGGATTAAATTTCTATCACATAAGAGTGAGTCTTTTGATAAATTTAGATCCTTCTTCACTTGGATTTAGAAAAAGATAGGTTGTGAGATCTTAACCATCCTAAGTGGCCATGGTGGAGAGCTTGAAAATGAATGATTTGGAGACTTTTGTGAGGATAAAGGTTATAACTTCTCAACTCCTAGGACCCCTCAATAGAACGGGGTAGCTAAAAGAAAGAATAAGACCTTAGTTGAGGCTGTTAGAGCCAAGCTTGTTGAGTATTCACTTCCAAAATACTTTTGGGCTGAAGCGATAAATACAACTTATTATGTGTTGAATAGGGTGAATGTTAGAGCCATACTAAATAAGACATCCTATGAGATCCTTAAGGGTAAGACACCCAACATTTCCCACCGCCATGTCTTTAGCTGTAAGGTTTTTCATTCTTAAAAATGGGAAGTCGCACTTAGGAAAATTTAACCTTAAAACTAATAAAGGAGTGTTCTTAAGATATTCAAGTGTGGGGAAATTTTTTAGAGTGTTTAATAAGAAGACATTGTTGGTGAAGGAGACTATATTATTAAAATGGATTCGGGAATTATGATTTAGATGATAACAAATATTTCTGACAGCTCTATTTTTCTATGACTTCCTTTTCTATAAGTATTTTAGGTCCATAATGGCAATTTCAAATCAAGCCAGCTCAAGATTGGGTAGATTAGGACTGAGTCAATCTGTAAACTATCGTTAAGTATTTTTTACCTTTTCTTATGTCAATTGTATTAAAGTGGGTCCTGATGCTAAGTAACCATGCATACAAACACTTAGGGAAAAATTCTGTCTATTTTTAAAGTTTTCTATTTTTTGATCACATCATTCGGGATGATCCAAAATTATCCTAGATAATTAGTTAAAAAATAGAAACCCTAATTAGGGCATCCTGGTTAAGGTAACCACAATTAAGTAAATCATCCTCGACGATATTAGCATCATCCTAGATAATAGGCTCAAATCAGAAAGAATCTGTCGTCTGATCTTTTTAGGCATGTTTTATTTTTGGACATCATCCTGGACGATGTAGTGCAACTATGCCTAAATTATTTTGATAATTAAGGAAAGAAATTAAGATTTGATTGCCTGATTATATAATCCTAAATGATAGTAGGATCATCCATGACAATCAGTTAAAAAAATCTTAGTTTCTTCCTAGACGATCATAATGATATCCTCGACAATGTATATTATTTTGCACTAATCATCTTGGATGATCCAAAATCATCTGAGATGATCACTTATTTTTCTATCATTAAGATATATAATCAGGACGATGTTCTAAATGATATTTGATATTTAGAACTAAGCATCTAAGGTGATCATAAAATCATCATGGATAATTAGTTTAGTTTTCCATTATCCAGATATATAATCAGGGCAATGTTCTGGATTATACTCAACAATTTTGAACTAATCATACAGGATGATGTCCTATCATCCTAGACGATTAGAATAAACAAGTCCCTTTATTGTCCAGACTCTCCCAGATCATCTTTGTTGATTGAGCTGAATTTATACTGATCGTACAGGATGATCATTCGATCGACCTAGATGATTATATTGATTGTTGCAATTAAGAGCAAATTTGTACCTTTTCTATATAAGACCTCTTATTTACCCAAGATTATATATTTTGCTACTATCTTGGCCTAAGAGAGCTAAGAGGGGAGGGAGAGTAAGGGAGAGAGAGGGAGGGAGGATCTTATGAGGGGGAGTTTGTAAGGGGTTTCATAAAGGTTACTCCAAAGAAGGATCCGAGTCATCTTCTACAATCATCATCCCTAGTTCCTTAGAGGTTTGAGAGAGGTCTAATTTAGCAATTGATCAAGGTTCTTTATCTGCTTAAAGAGGAAGGGAAAGGATTCGGGTTCTCTACATGCTTTAGAAGGAAGCAAAATGAGTTGGATTCTCTACCTCAGTGGTGTCCTTGAAAAGGAGGTTTGTATAGGCTTCTCCACTTTACTGTGGGAGTAAAAGGAGAGTCACTAAGTTTAGTGCAATCCCTAGAGGAGAGGCTCCAGGGAGTCGATGTAGATCAAGTTGACCGAACCACTATAAAATTATGTGTGTTCTTACTTATTGCTTCATCCCATTTCATTTTTGTACTTTATTTTTCTTATGGTGATTGTTGGTATGGTTTAAGATTGTGATTTTCATTTGGGAAATTTTTAAAACACTAATTTACCCCCCTTTTGGTTTTCCTCGGGCTAGTTCAGAATGGCTTAACATCCCTTATGAACTTTCAAGTTGTATTGGAGCGAGATTTATAAAATCTAGTTTTTAAAAACTTTTGAATTTTGATCCATGACTAACTTTGATAATCTTAATACTATAGAAGGGTATTCTATTACCCGACCACCTTTGTTTGATAATATACCTTTTGATTTTTGGAAAACTCACATGTACATATTTTTACAATCAATTGACTATCATATGTGGATACTAGTTATATAAGGTTATTCACCTCCATCACGTCAAATTAATGGCATATAAATTGAACTTCCTTTTACAGAATGGACTTTTGATGATAGGGATTTAATATAAATTAATGCAAAAAGTTTAAACTATTTTTTCTATTCTTTAAAATTGAAAGATTACATGCATGTCTCAACTTGTGCTTCTGGTAAAGAAATTTGGGATAGATTGTATATTACTTATGAAGGAAAAAATGAATTTAAGAAATTTAGGTTGAATATCTTACTACATGACTACAAACTTTTTTTCATGAAACCTACTGAATCGATTTCTAACATGTATACTACGTTTACTCAAATTGTCACCTCACTACATGCCTTAGGATGAGAACTCATGAATTATGAAAAAGTTAATAAAAATTTGAGATGCTTGCCTTCTTCTTTTGATGCTAAGATTATTACAATAAATGAATCTAAAGTTTTGAATACTTATTCAATTAATAACTTGCTATGATCACTCATTGCTTATAAGCAAGGAGTGAATCAAAGACAACTTGATGCATGTGAGAAAAAGAAGAAGAAAATTATGGCGCTGAAGGCCAAAGACATGGACACTCATTCTTCTGGGTCTTAATGTGATGATGTTGCCTTAATTATGAGGAAATTCAAAAGCCTTCTAAGGAAGAAGCCAAGCACCATAAATGGAATAAGGGTAAGGGTAGCAAGAATTTTAAAAGTTCTACTATTATGATTTGTTTTGAATGCATGAAGTCAATACATGTTATAGCTAATTGTCCTACACTTAAGGCTCACCGAAGCAAGGAGAAGGGTGAGAAGAAACCCAAGTTCAGGAAGGACAAGAAGTTATTTCAAAAGGCATTCTAGGCGGATTTTGCATTGAACTCCTTTTAAACTAAAGATGAAGAGGAGATATCAAATTTGTGTTTGATGGCAGATGATCATCTTGGTCAATCTGACCAAGAAGAGGTATGTTAACTAACCTACAAATAATTTCTTGAAGTTTCTGAGAAAATTATTGCATCATATAGGAAACTTAAGAAATCACATATTAGTTTAAAATTAGAGTTTTTAAATTTATAAAAAGATTAAATTTTATTTATAGATCACTCTATAATTAATAACAATCACATCCCACTACTTGATGAGTTTAATGTATTAAATAAAAAGCATATTGAATTATTTGATGCACATGATTCCTTGAAGTCATCTAATGTTGAGTTAGAAAAAGAGCTTAAAAAATTAAAAGCACTCGAGGAAAATAGGACTACATCCATACCTGTTCCAAAGCCAAAAGTTTTAAAACTTAAGAATAGGCACTATAACCCGAATATATTAGAGAACCCTTTTCATAGTGTTAGATATTTTTATGTGGAATACTAGGACACATTTCACATACTTGCACTATTTATCATAGTACACATTGGGTGTTGAAATGCAAATTATATGATTCATAGCAAAACACACATGTATTGCATTCTTGTTTTCAAAAGCAGTGACCCAAACTTATTTAGGTTCCTAAATTTGATATTTTATAATTTTATAGGAGTGCTCTCACAAAAGACCTCATGAAAGCATGTAGTACCTGGACAATGGATATTCATGACAGATGACTGGAGATGCCAACCAAATTATTTTGCTGGAGGCTAGGGCTAGAGGCACAATCACTCTTGGAGACAATACGACCAGGAAAGTAGTGGGTGCAGGTATAATCTTAGACTCTAAGAACCTTTTGATTAAAAATATTTTGCCTGTAGATGGATTGAAACACAACTTGCTAAGCATCAGTCAGTTGTACGATATGGGCTTCATCATAAAAATTTTGGTAAATACTTGTATTATTAGTTTGAATAACAATACTATTTTGTAGGGAAAGCAAATTAATAACTTTTACATGCTTGAATTAAATATTTTAAATTTAATGCTTCATTTTACTTAAAAACTATCATTGATGAGTAATGGTTATGGCATAGGAGGTTATGTCATGCCAGTATGAAAATTCTTAGGAAAGTGACCCAAAAAGACCTAGTTAGAGGTGTTCCCAAACTTAAGTTCACCAAAGATCACCTATGTGATGCCTGCCAACTAAGGAAGCTAGTCTAATCCTCTTTCCATTCCATTAAGGATATTAGTACCTCTAGACCATTAGAAGTCCTTCACATGGATTTGTTTGGACCCATCAGCACTGCAAGCTTAGACGGGAAAGTTTATGGATTTGTGATTATCGATGACTATTCGAGGTTCACTTGGATTAAATTTTTGTCACATAAGAGTGAGTTTTTTGAGAAGTTTTGATCCTTCTTCACTTTGATTCATAAAAACTAGTTTGTGATATTTTGACCATCTATAGTGACCATGGTGTAGAGTTTGAAAATGAGAGATTTGGAAACTTTTGTGAGGATAAAGGGATTAGTCATAATTTCTCAGTTCATAGGACCCCTCGGTAGAATGGGAATGCTGAAAGGAAGAATAGAACTATAGTTGAGGCTGTTAGAGCCATACTTACTGAGTATTCACTTCCAAAATATTTTTGGTTGGAAGCGGTAAATAAAACTTGTTATGTGTTTAATAGGGTAAATGTTAGAGTCAAACTAGATAAGACACCCTATGAGATCCTTAAGGGTAGGACACCCAACCTTTCCCACCTCTATGTATTTGGTTGTAAGTTTTTTCATTCTTAAAAATGGGAGGTCACCATTAGGAAATTTTGACCCAAAATATGATGGAGTGTTCTAAGGATATTTAAGTGTGGGGATATCCTTTAGGGTGTTTAACAAAAGTACATTTGTGGGGGAGGAGACTACTCATGTAGTGTTTGATAAATCTGATCCTAAAAAGCCTGAAGTTGAGGATGAAGATGAAGTTGGAGAGATTACCTAAGGAGTTGATAATTTGGAGAAGATGGTAGATCCTGAAAACACTGAAGGAATATGTAAGATTATCCAATGAGTGGAAAACACAAATTTGGAGGATAGGGTAGAACCTGCGCACACTTTTCCTAGAGATTGGAGATATTCTTTGAATCATTCTAAGGAACTGATCTTAAGAGACCCTTTAAAAGTGTTAGAACTAGGTATGGACTTATGAAGGAAGTGAACCACTATACCTTTATCTCATTGATTGAAGCCACCAACATCAATCAAGTTCTGTCTGATGAGTTTTGGATCTTAGCCATGTAAAAGGAATTAAATCAATTTCTTAGGAATGATATTTGCAAGTTTATAGAAAGACCAAAGGAACAAAGTGTAGTTTGAACCAAATGGGTCTTTAAGAATAAGAAGAATGATTCTTTTGTGGTGGTTAGCAATAAGATAAGATTGGTGGCTAAGGGGCACAACTAAATAAAAGGGATTGATTTTGAGGAGACCTTTGCCCTTGTATCTAGATTGGAAGCCATTAGAGTTCTACTAGCCTTTGCCTATTATAAAGGATTTAAGCTTTTCCAAATGGACATCAAGAGTGCCTTTTTAAATAGATTAATTAAAGAGGATGTGTTTCTAGAGCAAATCCCAGGTTTTGAGAGTTCCCAATTTCAAAATCATATTTATAAATTAAAAAAGGCCTTATATAGATTAAAACAAGCAGCCAGAGCTTGGTATGAGAAGCTTAGCACATTTTTAATAAAGAGGGAGTTTGTTAAAGGGAGTGTACACACCACCATTTTTCTGAGGAAAGTAGGAGATAAGTTACTCATTTTTTAAATCTATGTTGATGATATACTTTTTGGATCTTCCGATAAAAGGCTATGCGATGATTTTTTTAAAATAATGTGTAAGGAATTTGAGATAAATATGATGGGAGAGTTGTCCTTATTTTTGGGATTTAGTATAAGATAATTGGAAGATCAAACCTTTATAAATTTATCAAAGTATATAAAGAACATCTTGAAGAAATATTAAATGGATAAAGCTAATCCAATAAATACTCCCATGACATCCAGTATTCAATTGGATAAGGACCCAAATGGAAAGTATGTTGATCAAAAGAAGTACAAAGGAATGATTGAATCTTTACTTTACCTGACTTCTAGTCTACTTGATATCGTATTTATTGTATGTCTCTGTGCTAGCTTTTAAGTTAATCCTAAAGAGTCCCACCTGACTGTAGTTAAGAGAATTCTTAGATATCTCTTAGGAACCTAAAACATAGGAATACGGTATCCTTGGCATAGCACTTCTTTTGAGATAATTAGATATTATGATTCTAATTTTACAGAATGTATGGTGGATAGAAAGAGCACTTTTGGGACTTGCTAATTCATAGGACAATCTTTAGTCTCCTGGTCTAATAGAAAGCAAAACTCTGTTGCACTTTTCACTACTAAAGCTGATTATATTTCTTTAGGGAATTATGTGGCCCTAGTTTTTTTGGTTGAAGCAATAAATTATGGATTTTTGATTACCTGTAGGCACAGTTTCAATCCTTTGTGACAATACTAGTGCCATAAGTATCTATAAGAATCCTATCCAACATTCAAGGACCAAACACATTGATATAAGGCACCACTTTATTTGAGATAATGTGACCAAAGGAGTCATTAATTTAAACAATGTGGCAACTAAGAATAACCTAGCTGGCATCTTTATTAAACCACTGGCCTTCGACACATTCAGCATCTTAAGGACCAGATTGGGTGTAATTCACATAAATGCACGAAATTGATGCGTAGTTAATTATGAATTTTATTTTTTGATATGTTATTTGTTGTTTTCTTTTCTTTCTATTGACATTAGTTTTTATTTATTTATTTTTATTATTTTTTTCATGTTTTTATTTATGTTATTTTATTTTTTCTTCTTTTTCTTATTTTTCTTTGATCACTACTGAATTGATATTTAGTGTCTTATTTTTTTTTTTTTTTAATTTGTAGTTAATATTTGACATTCCTAAATAAGTTAAAGGGAGAAATACCATTGATTATTTCCCTTCCTCTAAAATTTATCATAAATTAATAACTGGACTTTGTGATTGAGATTTTTTATATCTTGCTACAGTAATCTATCTTATATAAATAATATTCAAAGTCATTAAATCACTTTTAAACTTTTATAATCTTGTTATTACATTTATCATAAGACTTTGATTTTGCTTTGTGGTTTACTCTACCTTATATTAGAGAATGATTTTTTCTTCTCTAATGTCTAGAAGATATTCTCACAATTGAGAATATTTTAAAGTTTAAAAGAGATGTAGCTTCCAAAAATAACAAAAGGCATAAAATGAGCCCAAAAGAAGAAAAATCGAAAAGATGAGCAAAGATTGCCAAAAAAAATTAAAATATACACAAAGTGTATTAAAAATCAAAAGATGCACGAAGTGTGCCAACCAATTGACAAGAGGAATAAAATGAGCCCACAAAAAAGCAAGCTTCTTTCTCTTTCAAACCTTTAAATCTTCGAAGAATTCATGTATCAATTGATATTGTCAAAGGCTTGATTTTGAATTTCATGATTATGACTAATCACTTTGGTATATATTATTCTATAAGATATTTTTTTGGAATCAAGTTTTTAATTGATCTCATTTTCTTATTCAATTTTTTTTTCGTGTTAGATGTTTATTTTGGAAAGATGGTTTGCCCTATGAGAAGTCCAAGCTAGGGCTAACAGGATTAGTTGTTCAACTTTTTTTTTGAATTTTGATGATGTTAACTCATTAATACTTATAAATGTTTAATTTAATCACATGGAAAATTTATCATATTCATGTTTTGATAAAATAAAAAACATTTGTTTTCCATTTTTTGTTATTTTATTTTTATTTTTTAATGGTTTGTCTTATTTTTGGGCCTTCTCTGATCATCTCTACACATTGTTGACCTCGATTTTGCCCAGACCTTGGCCTGGACAGTTGACTTGATCAAATCGACCAAGTCAGACCTCCAAGCCCCCTCCAATAGATTCTATGGATCGATTTGAGTCTATTGAGCCTAAACCCAGGTCCTAGGTCAACCTGGTTGACCAGGTCAACCAGGGTTGACCCAAATGGACCTATTAATTCCTTTGTTGGTTTCAAATTGGTTTCAGAGCTCCCCAGGCCCATCTCTCTCCTCCACTGGACTCAGATGGTTAGACCGACTTTGTTGAGCTCAGACCTGAGTCTTGGGTCAACCTGGTTGACCAAGTCAACCAGGTTTGACCCATTTAGATCCTTTTGAGCTTAAATTAAATTCAAAACCATCTGAACCCTTCCATGGCTTGACTCCACTTGCCCCTTCACCCCCTTTGACTGGGTTGACCAAGTCAGCCATTGACTTGGTCAACCCAAGTCTTAAATAGGTCAAAATGACCCATTTAATTGGAATAAAAGCCTAATTTAATAGAATTAATGCCTATGAGCGTTTTGGAATTCAAAACCACAGCCTAATCCCTCTAATTTCCCTCCTAATTTGATCATGATTCGATCCTAGCCATTCCTCTTAGGGTTGGGAGTTTAAATAGAGAGAATTAGATTATTTTGGAGATCTTTTTGCTCTTGCTCGATCTAGAGACCACCTCAGGCTCTGAGATTTTGTGAGAGCACTTCCACGACTTCCCTCCACCTTTTCGAACCGAACCCCGACGTCCAGACCCTGCCGGCGGCAATCCTCCAGCGAACCCGAGGCTTTTCGAGTTCAAGGATGAATCCCAGACGATCGAGCGAGCTTCGGATCTCGACGTCAACTTGGAACTTGCTCTTGAGGATCCCACGAGTCAAACAAGACCAAGATCGCCTGAATCCACTGTGTGGATTGAGGTATATCGCAAACCCTAGTTAGAAACACTTAGGGTTAATTAGCATCATGTTTAGTGAATATTAATCCAAATAAATTATCCCCCATTGATGCTCTTCATATATACTACCTGTGTTTAAAATTTCATGCGATTCTATCCATTAGATTGATCCTGACCGTCGATCTCGACCGTGGAGGATCGGATGGCTGTGATGCCCCGTCCGACGTGTTTAAGTGACGTCCCGTCACTTGACCGCCGCCGTAATCATCGGACAATGATTGGCGGCGG